>NC_056730.1:455581266-455768766 GCF_019279795.1 Protopterus annectens | reverse complement strand
AGCTATGTTAGAAACCTAGGAGGAAACTCCCAGATATGCTCAGAATTAGTTCAAAATGATGTGAAAATTACTGAACCTACACACATTGCTAACATACTGGCTGACAGGTTCAGTGCAAACTTCTCCCCTCCCCAAAAGGAGAGATATCTATTCCAGAGGATTGTAGCCCCCAAACATCTCCAACGCCCAGGTGAGAACTGCCCTCACTAAGGCAAAAACACAGCATCCATGGGACCGGATGGTGTCCCCGGCTGTGTGCTTCATGAACTCAATGAGGAATTAAACCCACAGTTAGGACAGCTGTTTAATCTTAGCCTCACCTCAGGATACGCACCCAAGGAGTGGCGCACGCGACTGTGGTCCCACTTCATAAGGGCGGTGCCTCCACAGACCCTGGAAATTACCGCCCATTAGCTTGACAAGCCTTATCTGCAAAGCCATGGAGAGGATCATAATGGAACTCATAAATAAAGACATAGGGAACTTGCAGACTTTGGATCCAACCCAGTTTGGCTTTGTCAAAGGCAGATCCTGCCTCTTAAACTTGGTTGACTTTTTCGAGACAGTCACCAAGGCCATTGATGAGGGAAAGGCAGTCCATACAGCCTACCTCGACCTGGCAAAGGCCTTCACACAATACCCCACTCAGGTATCATCGAAAAACTCATCAGCTTGAATGTAAACCCATACATCACAAGATGGGTTGCAAACTGGCTGCGACAGAACCCACAGGGTCAGAGTTGCTGGAGCCATGTCAGACTCAAAGCCTGTCACAAGTGGTGTCCCACAGGGCTCAGTCCTGGGTCCACTCTTGTTCGGCATCTACTTTTCTGAAGTACAAGCAAACACAGGAGGGTTATGGCTGACAAAGTTTGCAGATGACTGCAAACTGGGCCATAGTCGAAAACACATCTGACACAGATATCCTCCAGAAGGGCCTCACAGAAACGGATAACTGGTGCCAGAGCCATGGCCTGAAGTTAAACGCCAAAAATGCATAGTCATACCCTTCGAAAAACAAGGTTACCCCTAGCTACCATATAGGTGACAATCCACTGAGCACAGAAAAAGTCATCAGGGATCTGGGGACCCAAGTTGACAGTAGTCTTCGCTTGACACTCATGTTGCTAAAGTAGTTAGGAAAACCTTCTATATCGCCCACCTGATCATGAAGGGATTCACATCTAGATCAAGGGAGGTCATCGTCCCCTGTACTCATCACTCATTAGACCTATGATTGAGTACAATGCCCGCTCGAATGTATCTGACCAGACACCTGATGCAGCTTGAAAGGCCCCAAAAGTTCCTCACCAAAAGGATAAAGGGTCTCAAAAATATGTCTTATGCTGCCCGACTGAAAGAACTCCAGCTTTATTCAGTCTCATACCGCTTGCTCAGAGGTGACCTGTGCCTGACATATAAGGCCATGTCAAACCCAGATTTGATGAATATGCTTCACCTCAAAAATCTAGATCCCTCAGAACCACAAGGGCGGAGACTTAAACCTTGACACGGTTATAAATAGAATGTGCTGGAGGGACAGATTCATCACCCAGAGACTCCCTATGCTGTGGAACAAAATCCCGGTACATGTGAGGCAGAGCACCTCGCTGGTCTTGTTCAAGAGGAATCTTGACCAATGGATGGGAGATCGCAGATATACCCCAGGGATTACTTCAGTGTCACTGCTTGACAGAGGCACAGAAAAATGATAGGCATAGTTTTTATTCAAACTAAAGGGGTGGCGAAAGCCACATAACTATGGGCTAGGCTTATAAATGCCCTTGGGCAGATAGCCTAGTATGAACCTATGAACCTATGAACCTATATATATATATACATATATAACAACAAAACAAACTCTGAAAATATAACTAAGACTTAAAAGTTAATAAAAATAAACACTTCAAAACAAGACAGAAAGAAAACACTGAACACATATCTAGTGCTTTAGTCCCTTTATTGCTGTGGAACTTCTTCAGAAAATATAAACATCATGACAAGTAACTGTATTTATATACAACTTTAGTCATTGAAAGACCACCCCATCAAAACAGAACAACCTGTCATACATTACACTGCCTCCTGTAATAGTACATCTATGTAACCAGCCTCATTGAAACTTGACACTAAACAGTTCGATTTTTCAAATTCTCCCAGGAGTGTTATCAGCTTAATCAATCCAAGTATGTCTTTTGATTTTTTCTGTTGCATTATGTATAATTAATGTTGCTCATGTTTTTGAGTCTGCGGTGGTACAGCGGTAGCATTGTTACATCACAGCAAGAGGTTCTTCAGTTTGATTCTCAGCTGGAGTGCCTTACATGTGGAGTCTGCATGTCCTCCCCGCGGTAGAGTGGCCTCCGAAAGACATGCGTGAATGGGTGTGCCTTCGCTGAAGGTTGGGTGTCGGGCTGGCAACCCAGCACCATAAAAAGCGACTGCCAATCACTAGCGGACCGGAGTTCCGCTGTGGCGAGTCCTAACTGGGAAAAGCTGAAAAGACAAACAAAATGTTGCTCATGCTTTTCATTTTCTTTGTCTACACCAAAATAATCGTAGAAGAACATGGAAGAAAACAGCAAAAATGACATTGTGTAGTTCCCTTTTTCAAACAAAGGATAGTGTTATGTGATTATAATACAACAGATAACCCATTTAATAAAGTTATTTCAAACAGTGGAGTCTTATTATTTTCTGATTTGACATACTAACACCTGTTATGTAACAAAAGACTGCTCTGTGTATTCAGCAAAATATACTTAGAAATGCATTTAGAAATTAAAAAATAAATTTCCAAAAGTGGTTTGTATTGAACAGCAGTGCTTATTCTGATGGTGCTTATGGGTATTGTGCTTACTTGGTAATAAAATAAAGTACATATAGCAAGTGAATTAGAAGTTATGTACTCACCATAACGTTCCATCTGAGTAGGTGTATTCATTTGTATGCAACCTGTGGGTTATGGATCCGATATCGGATCCGAACCAGCATGGTTTACCAGCTATGGATCTGAGCTCTCAGCTCCTCCCCTCACCCATAATGCCCTGCTCTCCCTACATGACCTCAGATCGAGTTTGCCAACAGCATGAACACCCTGAAAAGGGTAACACATATTATGCAGGAAACTGAAAAGGGCCAGGGGGATAGGAGGGCGGGATGGTTGCAGACAAATGAATACACCTACTCAGATGGAACGTTATGGTGAGTACATAACTTCTAAATCTGAAGTAGGAGATTCATTTGTCTGCAACCTGTGGGACAGAGTCCCCAGCTACCTGAATCTTGGGCGGCCATCATGGAAGGATATTCCGGAGCACCGCGGAGCCAAAGGATGCTCTAGCCGTAGATGTAAGATCCAACTTGTAGTGGGAAATAAAGGTATGAGATGAAGCCCAAGTGGCTGCTGCACAAATATCATCTAGAGGAATCCTAGCCTTAAAGGCGGCCGAGGTAGAGACTGACCGGGTTGAATGGGCATGTACACCCTCCGTCTTGGGCCTTCCAGAAGCTTGATAAGCCAGTAAGATGCACTGTGAAATCCAGCGAGATAATGAGACTTTAGAAATTGGCTTGCCCAAATTAAATTTAGCAAAGGAAATAAACAACTGGTCGGATTGCCTATGACCAGCCGTCCTGTTTAGATAAAATCTAAGTTGCCTGTGAACATCTAAGGAATGAAGCTTGTATTCACCCTTGTTTTGATATTTAGGAAAGAAAACAGGGAGGTTAATGGATTGATTAATGTTTGCTTCAGAAGCTACCTTAGGAAGAAAGGACGGGTTGGTCCTGAGGTATACACGGTCCGGATGAAAGACCAAGTAAGGAGGTTTGACTGATAATGCTTGAAGTTCTGAGACTCTCTTGGCTGAGGTAATGGCTACTAAAAAGGCCGTCTTGAAAGATAAAAATTTTAGATCTACCGTAGCCGCTGGTTCGAAGGGGGGAGTGGTCAAGGCCTGGAGGACCAAAGAAAGGTCCCAAGGGGGAACCACTTGCTTTACAGGGGGCCTGAGAAGGAAAGTACCTTTTAGGAAAACCTTACACAATTTGGCAGACATCAGTGGACCGGAGTCATGACCAATATTATAATGAGAAATTGCCGCAAGTTGTACTTTGACCGTGGAACTGCTGGCACCATCATTAAAAATAGTGGTTAAGAAGTCAAGCACCAGAGGAAGGGGAACTGTGAAGGGGTTTAGGCCTTGCCGCTCCACCCACAAGGAGAACCGTTTCCACTTACTGCGGTAGACTTTCCTAGTGGATGGTTTATGAGCCGCCACCAGGATGGCCTTAACAGGGGATGAAATACCGGGAGTCCTGATCAGGAGTGGAACTGGAGCAGCCAAGCGGTCAGCTTCAGGTTGTCCAGGTTCGGGGGTGATAAGCGGGATGGATGAGATATCAGATCCGGAATGGGATCTAGAATCCAAGGAGGATTCACTGAGTGAGACCTTAGGAAAGGGAACCAGATCTGTCGAGGCCAAAATGGGGCAATGAGAATCATTCTGCACCCCAACCGAGAGGCTTTCTGAAGAACTTGGAGCATCAGAGGCAAGGGGGATAAGCATAAAGAAGACCGGGTGGCCAAGCATGCACCAGAGCGTCTCTTGGGGTATCTCCGGGAGGAGGTATTAGAGCGAAAAAACTGTCGCACTTGGTGTTTGAGGGAGACGCAAAAAGATCGCAACAAGGAGTTCCCCACCGTGCGAAGATGCGTTCCGCTACCTGAGTATTGAGAGACCACTCGTAAGGGGTGAGAATGGTGCGACTGAGTTTGTCCGCCAGGATGTTGGACCAACCCGGAATATGCGTTGCTATGAGAAAGCGGTTGGTGGAGATTGCCCATTCCCACACTCTCATGGCTTCTCGACAAAGAGGGTAAGACCTGGATCCTCCTTGTTTGTTGATATACCAGACAACAGACATGTTGTCCGATTGAATCACAATTGTTTCCAAGGGAAGAAAGGCCTGAAGTGCTAGCAATGCTAAGAGCACTGCTCTCATCTCTAGAACGTTGATATGCAGTAAGGTCTCTGAATCATTCCACGTGCCTTGGACTGTCCGGCCTGCAAAATGCCCCCCCCACCCGAGGCGGGAGGCATCCGTGGTCACCGTGGCGAGAGGGGGAGAAGCACAAAAGGGGCGCCCTCCGTGGAGATCTGGAGAGTGTAGCCACCACAGGAGGGACTGCTTGCAAGCCTTGCTGATCGCAATGGGATGATGCATAGGAAGAGCAAGATACGACCACTGAACTAGAAGCGTCCATTGAAGTATGCGCATATTGAACCTGGCGAGAGGAAGAAGCGCTACTGCTGCCGCCATGGACCCTAGGGCCCTCAGGACCAACTCCGCCGGAACTGAGCTTGAGTGGAGAATGGCCCGCACCTGGAGCTGCAGATTTTGAATTCTGTCCACAGTGAGGAAGGCTCTTAATCTCCTCGTGTCTAACCTGACACCTATAAAATCTATGAACTGCGTGGGTGCTAGGTTGGATTTTTCTGTGTTTATTGTGATGCCCAGACGGGGAGCAAGATGGAGGAAGGAGTCTCGCGCCAATAGTAGTAGATGCCTTGTTGGGGCGGTGAGAAGCCAGTCGTCCAGGTAGGGAAAGACCTGCACCCCCTGAAGCCTCAGGTGGGCCGCTACCACTGCTAATACTTTGGTGAACACCCTGGGGGCTGTGGTGAGACCAAAGGGAAGGACCCGGAATTGGTAGTGACTGGCTCCCAGCCGGAAGCGGAGAAACCTCCTGGAGTGCCTGTCCATTAGTATATGGTAGTACGCATCCTTGAGGTCTATGGAGCACATCCAGTGATTTTCTCCCAGAAGGGGGAGAATAGACTGCAACGTAACCATCCGGAACTTCTCTTTGGGGACTGTCAGGTTCAAGAGTGAAAGGTCTAAAATTGGTCTTAGATCCCCCGTCTTTTTTGGCACTAAAAAGAACCTGGAGTAGAACCCTGATCCGATCTGGTCTGGGGGGATGGGCTGGATGGCTCTTTTCTTTAGCAGACGGCCAATTTCTGCCAAAGCGGCCTCCCACTGACCGGGTGGAACGTCGGGGAGGGACTTCAATTTTGGCATGTGACGAAACGGAATACGGTATCCTCTGGATATGATTTGGAGGACCCAGCGGTCTGTTGTTATGGACTCCCATGCCGCTAGGTGCTCCGAAAATCGTCCCCCGACTGCCTCCAGAGTGGAGCAGTCGGGCAACCCTTCAGGGCTGCTGCGCGGGCCGTTCAGAGAAGGGTTCTCTGGACCCGAAGTTCCTGGGAGCCCCTCTGCCCCTGGGGCGGCATCCTCCCTGTCCTCCTCTGCCACGGAAGGACTGGTTGTCCGGAGCGGGCTGGGATTGCTGCAACTTCTGGAACCACATCTTCTTCTGGCCCTTTTGGTTCCTAGAATAGGGCCTCTGGGGCACAGAGAAGCGGATTCCGACGGCAGACAGCGTCTTCCCGTCCTTTTCGCTCTGGGTCAAGGTATCGCGAACAGATTTGCCAAAGAGGGCAGAACCATCGAAGGGGGCATTCGCAAATGACGCCTTGAAGGGCTCTGTGAAATCACAATGACGGAGCCAGGCCTGACGTCTAGTAACTAGGCCTGTCCCTGCGGCTCTAGCGGCACCTTCTGTAGCGTGGGACAGTAACCGCATAGAGGTATTAGTGACGTACCTAAGAGTGGCCATGCGGGTGGAGTGCAATGCCTTGTCCTCCTCCGACATGGACTCTGGGGGGGATGCAGCGTATTCTTTAATAAGATCGCGCTGCATCCTAATCACATGTGCCAGGTAGTTCAGCGCTCTTACTGAGAAGGTCGCCGAACTAAACATCCACTTCCCCAAGCGGTCCATCATCCGAGACTCCTTGCTCGGGGGATGGACTGAGGGACTCTCCTGAGCAAGTTCCCTCTTGGTGGCAGCCGCCGTCAACATGGCATCTACCAGAGGCCCCTTACTCCAATGGGCACGGTCAGCCGGGGGACTGAGAATACGGTCGGGCCTTTTCGGGATTGGCTCCACGGTGTCCGGTTCGTTCCACGCCCTGGTGGTAATGAGGTCCACCAGGGGGTCGACAGGAGGGGACACCCAAGAGGTAGACGGGCCCACTTCAAATGCCTCCAAGAACACGGACTCGTCCGAGGAAGACTTGGGGGCAGACCACCCCCCCCTTATGCGGAGTATTTCCATTATGTCTCCAAATGAGACAACCTCAGGGGGTGATCTTGGGGAGCCTTCCCCTTCCTCCAAGTCCGTGTCTTCTGTGAGAGACTCGGAGGAGTCAATGTGCCTCCTTTTGCACGTATGTTTGCGGGGGGCATCCTCTGGGGGGCTGTCAGAGGACTCCTCGCAAACAGTGACCTGTTCCAAAGGAACAACTTGGGGCATAGGAGCGGGCTGTCCCAAGGGCCGGATGGTGGAAGCCTGACCAGTGCAGATGGAGCGCGGGACGGAGCCGAAGCAAGTGCCGGGGGTCCGGAGACCCTCAACAGGGCCCTCTCCACTACATCAAACGCCGAAGGGGAGCCGACCTCGACCAAAGGATCTGACAATCGGCTCCCCCTCGGATCTGAGGAGTGGATCGGAGCCGGCGCCGAAGCGCTCGGATCCGAGGGGACAGTGCGCTCCGACACAGACGGCGGCGAAGGAGCACTGACCCCCCCCGGATCCGAAGCTCGGATCAGGGCTCCGAGAGGTCGGATCCGAAGCACTCGAGGGCAGGGTCGGATCCGAAGTACCGAGTACTATCGGCGCCGACACACCCCCGGCTCCGAAGCTGCTCGGCTCCAACTGCTCCGAACCCGGGTAGCGGGTCGGAGAAGGAGCAATAGGTTTAAAGAAAGGGGTCGAGCTCCCCCCCAGAGGGGGGGGGGAGGCAAGAGCACTCCCATCTGCATCTGGGCCTGGATGAACCTTCTCATCATCCGGTCCAGATCAGCGTCTGACAAGCTATAGGTCGATCTCGATGAGGCTACCGAGGTAGACCTTGAGTGCCTCCTGGATAGCCTCGACGGAGATTGGGTCTCCTCCTCCTCAGGTCCCGGTGAAAAGCACATGGGTGACTGGAGCCGAGGAGGGGGAGAACCAGCAGACAAGGAGGCTGGAGGAGAAGCCCGCTTGGCAGGCGGAGCCGAAACAGAGGTCTCGGCCCGCCGCTTGTGGTGCTTCTCCCTCCGGTCCTTCTTTCTAGCTTCCCTCTCCTCCGAACCAGTACAGGGAGGTTGAGTCCCAGGAGGAGGAGGGGGAGCCGGAGTGGAGGTAACCGCAGACACGGTTACCCCTGAAGGAGCGGAGGTCGGAGCCGAGTCCGGGGGCAAAAGTCCCGCCAGGACCAGCTTAGACCTCCGCTCCTTCAATGCCCTGGGGTTGAACGCTGAACAAATGGAACATCCAGAAGTGAGGTGTTCAACCCCAAGGCATCGAACGCACCGAGTGTGGCCATCAGCAGGGGAAAGCTTATGGCCACACTCGGAGCACTTAGAAAAAACAGCCTTAGGTTGTTCTGACATCCTAAGAGCTTAAAATTTACTTAAACTAAAGGTAAAAAGCAAAAGTAAATTAAACACACAACAGGCCCAAACACACACTACGCTACCAGCAAGGGGAGGGAAACTAAGTAAAAACTATTAAATTAACTAAACAAGTTTAAATATCAAAAAGGGAGCCTAAACTTTCACACAAACTTTCAAAAACAATTAAATTTTAACACTGAAAATACTATATATAACCACTTAACTGAAGAGCTCGAGAACACCAATCTGGTCACCAGCGCGGCAAACTAGATCTGAGGTCATGTAGGGAGAGCAGGGCATTATGGGTGAGGGGAGGAGCTGAGAGCTCGGATCCATAGCTGGTAAACCATACCGGTTCAGATTCGATATCGGATCCATAACCCACAGGTTGCAGACAAATGAATCTCCTACTTCAGATATTATGTTATGGAAAGAGTAAGGAAGTCCACACTATTATCATTTTTTCAGAGGAGAACTGAAACATAAACAAACTAAAAAAAAGTATTGTAACTATTTTAAAGCTCATTTAATATATATATATATATATATATATATATATATATATATATATATATATAAAATGTGTGTGTATACACACACACACACACACACACACAGACATACACACACACGTATATATATATATATATATATATATATAGATGTATACATATATATAAATATATATATATATATATATATATATATATATATATAAATATGTGATTACAATTCTCAAATCCCAAGCGGATACCTCCATTTTATATATATATATATATATATATATATATATATATATATATTCAATAAAAACTCCTGTGGCACTAAAATATAATAGTACTTTTAAGCAGTCAAAATAAAAGGGAAATAATGTAAAAGATGACACGGACACTGAATTAGATATATTAAGTGCTTTCGTTCATTCCAGATAATTGAACTTCTATACACACACACACAGATATATATACCCTGGCCCAGCAATCAAGGAGCCTCAATCCTCACCACTAACACCAGGGAGGGCATCTCATATAACAGGAAAGGATAACAAAGACACACAGTAAAGTACAATTTCCCTTAAGTGCACACAGAGATCACAGTCAGTCTGAGGCTGGTTGCTCCCTTGCTCCCCAGGTCCGCAATAAGACTCCCCACTGGCACAGCTATAGGGTCCAGATCTCAGCCTAGCTAGCGAGCTAACCTCCAGTACCCTCTCTGTCCCACCAGTGCTTTGTGTCCCTGCCCAGGTAGCTGACACACACACACACACACACACACACACACACACACACACACACACACACACACACACACACACACACACACACACACACACACTTTGAGATAAGTATTTATACAACTTCACAAACACTCCTGGGAAAGGCTGATACAGATTCTCCAGCTGTGCCCCTATACCCAGGCTATACGGTAGTAATTACTGCCACCACCAGCTAATACTTATCAGCTACCCAAAGGCCCTTAAAAGGGTGTCCAATTATTACTGTGAAATATTATCTAATTGGTAGTACAGCCCAGGGCTAAAGCTATAGGAGAGGCTTAGACAGTAAACTCTATAAATATGCAATGTACTTGAGATTAACTTATCTTTACATAAACCAGCCACAGTTGAAAAGGGTTTAGGTACAAATTCTTAGTTTTAGCATTTGAATTTGCTTATTCGTGCTCAGCACTTGTTCAGAACTTGTTGTTAGCACTAAATAAGCTACAAATTACTACAGCACTCAACCTTCCTCTTTACCTAGAGGAAAACATTTTTTGTACTTACTTTCCTCACTTGCTTAGAGAAAAGTAGTTTATTATTCAGACATGTCCAAGGGTCAGCTCCCAGTGTTCTCTCCTGTCTATCTGATGAATCTGGGCATCTCGTGGCAATGTAGCAATTGCCTCTTGTACACAGACAACCCTCTCCTCCTACCAACCAACACCACAACCTGTGAGAGATGCACTTATCTAGCCAAACTGGAGGAAAAGCTCTCTCCAACCAAGAGTGAACTTGACAGTGAAGAGGAGAAGGTAAACACTTGCACCCACCACACTAATCACATAGTCCCACTAATCCTACACCACCAAAATCCACACATAGAAACACAAAAACATTTGCAGAGGCTCTCATTAATAATCTGCTCAAGCATCAGACACCTCCAAAGCAGAAATGCAAGCAACCTCCACCCCCAACACAACCCAAATGACACACAACCCACAGACTCAGTGTGCCAATAAACCACAGCCCATAAGGCAAACCAATATACACAACACAATAGTCATAGGTGACTCTATAGTCAGGCACACTGATGTTCCACAAACCAGGCTAAACAAGGAGAAGGTTACTATCAGCTGCCTGTCAGGTGCCAGGATTCGCCAGATAACCCACGCACTCAGGTCACTCCACAACAAGTACAAATATGACTCTGTCATTGTCCATGTTGGTGTGAACGACCTGAGATGTACCTCCCTGGACTACATGAAAAGAGACATGGAAGAGCTCTCCGATCTTGTAGCCCAGGCAGGTAAGACCCTAGCCCCGAGTTCCATCCTGCCATCGCCCAGAATTATACCACAATACAAGGACAAAATGATTGACTTCAACATCTGGCTAAGTTTCTGGTGTCAGTCTAAGGGGATTCAGTATCTGTCTGCCTGGGACGACATGATCAACAGACCACGATGCTTTGCCAGAGATGGCCTGCACCTGTCACCCCTGGGATTCCAGATACTGGCTAAGGCTCTTGCCATCCCTATATTGCCTTTTTAGGCAAGGTTCAAATGACAAATTCACCACCGTAACAGGAACAGGCAAGCAAAAACTGAGGGTAATGCTACTCAATGCTAGAAGTTTAAATTTCAAAATGCACTCACTTGAGGCACTCCTTAAAATGGAGAACATCAATATCTGTGCAGTGACTGAGACCTGGTTCAAGGCTCTAGAGAGCATCCCTGCATTACCAGGCTATAACTCATACCAGACTTTTCAGCCATCTAACCTGGACCAGAACACCAAAGGCAGAGGTGTGTCCATATTCATTAAGGATATCCACATCTCCAGGCTAGTTGTGCAGCATAATGCATCCGAGGTTATCAAAGTGCAACTAACTCTGGGCAAAACTGCAATCCAAATTGTAGCTTGCTACAGATCCCCCACCATGCCCCAGGATTCCCACTCCTCTTTTCTTGATATACTGGAAAATATTGGGGTTCAACCAAACACCCTAATAATGGGCAATTTCAACTACCCACCACTAACTGGGATAACTATTCATGTATGAACTCCTTCGCTCAACGTTTTCTGGAATTCATAAATTTCAATGCCCCGGATCAACTTACCCACATCCCCACCAGGGGCAACAATATCCTAGACCTAGTCATTACCAACATAAGTGACCAGTGTTCCACACCTGCAATCAACTCCTCATTGGTCAGATCCGACCATAAGCTAATCACCTTAGATATCCGCATCCCGCCTCCACCCACCATTAAGGAAACTATGGTAAAAAAAAAAATTCTCCAAAGCCAACTTCATGCTTCTTAAGACAGAAGTGGGGAACTTCATGACAGCCATGCAGATGGAAAATACAATTTTGACTGCTGAATCCTACACAAATGCACTCTATAAGCACTTAGGGTCATGCTATTCCAAACAGAACCAAGAAGCTATCCTACAAAAAATGAAGCCAATCTGGTGGTCCCCTGCCATAAACAAACTGTAAAACAGAAGGAAGAAACTGTTGCAAAAGAGAGTAAAATCCTATGAGTGGAGGAGCTGCCTGGTCAGGCTCAATAAGAAGTTGAGATCCCTTATAAGATCCTCTAAAGCTATCTACGAAAACAAAATCACCACTGATTGTATGGGCATCCACAAAGCATTCTATAGCTATGTCAAGAATCTCAGTGGCAACACCCAGACGTGCTCTGAGTTACAGCACAACAGCACGAAAATTACAGAACCAACTGATATTGCCAACATCCTGGCAGATAGGTTCAGTGCTAACTTTACCCCCCTCTCACCCCCTAAAGGGCCCATATCTATACAGGAAGAATGCAGAGGCCCTGTAATCACATCTATGCAGGTAAAAGCTGCATGCTCTAAAGCCAAAAATTCAGCATCCATGGGACCAGACAACATCCCAGGCTGTGTTTTACACGAACCTCAGAACAAACTGGCTCCCCACCAAAGCACCATGTTCAATCATAGTCTCACATCAGGCTTTGTGCCCACTGAATGGTGCACAGCAACAGTTATCCCACTCCACAAAGGGGGAGCCACCATTGATCCTAGGAACTATCGCCCTATTAGCTTGATGAGCCTGGTCTGCAAGGCCATGGAAAACATCATCATGGAACTTATAAAAAAAGACATTGGTAACCTCCAAACTCTGGACCCCACCCAGTTCGGGTTTGTGAAAGGCAGATCATGCCTTCTGAACCTGATCTACTTTTTTGAAGCAGTCACCAAAGCCATAGATGAGGGTAAGGTGGTTCACACAGCCTATCTTGACCTTGCCAAGGTTTTTGACACCATCCCCCCTTCTAGAATTATAGCTAAACTCACTAAACTAGGTATAAATCCCTACACCACAAGATGGGCTGCCAACTGGCTCACTGACAGAACCCACACTGTAAAAGTTGCAGACTCCAAATCTGACTTCATACCATTAACAAGTGGAGTACTACAGGGTTCAGTACTGGGACCTCTCCTGTTTGGCAGCTACTTCTCTGAAGTACAGGCTAACAGAGAAGGCCTCTGGCTAATATAGTTCGCAGATGACTGCAAACTAGGAGCCATAGTTGTGTCCCCAAATTATGTGAACATCCTACAGAAGGGCCTCACTGAGACAGATGCCTGGTGTCAGAGGCATAGCCTCAAGCTCAATGCCAAAAAGTGCATTGTCAACCCCTTTCATAAAAACTCTGTACCTATGAACTAACACATAAATGGCAGTCTACTTAATGCCAAATGTGTGATAAGAGACTTTGGGACTCAGATGGACAGTAGTCTCTCCTTTGATAATCACATCACCACAGTAGTCAGGAAATCCTTCTATGTGGCACACTTCATCACAGGGCTCTCATCCAGGAAAAAAGAGGTCATTGTTCTCCCCTCTACTCGGCAATCATTAGACCCATTATAGAGTACAACGCCCCTTTTGGAATGTACCTCATAAGACATCTGCAGCAGCTGACAAGGCCACAGAAGTACCTCACAAAGAGGATTACTGGCCTCAAACAGATGTCCTACACTGTCTCAAAAAACTCCAGCTTTACTCCGTAGCATATCGCCTACTCTGAGAAGATCTCTGCCTAACATATAAAGTTATGTTAAACCCAGAACTGTTGGACATGCTACACCTTAAGAAATCCCAATCCTTCTGAGCTACATGCTCTAGGGACCTAAATCTTGTCACCACAATAAACAGGACATGCTGGAGGGATAGATTCCTGTCCCAGAGACTTCCTATACTCTGGAACAAGCTACCCATCTATGTCAAGCAAAGTTCCTCATTAGCACTCCAAGAAAAATCTTGATGAGTGGATGGGAAATAGGAAATACACCCCAGGGATCACTTCTGTGATAATGCTCGATAGGGGCACAGGAAATTAGCTTTCTTGGGTGGCGTAAGCCAGGGAACCTTGTTGGCCTGGCTTATTTAGGCCCTTGGGCTGATAGCCTAGTACCTACATATGAACATATAAACCCATATACATATATATATATATATATATATATATATATATATATATATATATACACACACACACACACACACACACACACACACATATATATTAATATATATATATATATATATATATATATATATATATATATATATATATATATATATATATATATATATATATATATACACACACACACACACACACACATATATATATATATATATATATATATATATATATACACACACACACACACACACACAGACACACACACACACACACACACACACACACACACACACACACACACACACACATATATATATATATATATATTGATCCTGGAGCCCAAATACCTCCTTAGCTTCTTCCAACTTAATGATTTCTTCTATTTTCAGTACCTTCTTTCATTATCATGGTTGTTTATCTCTTCATACTATATTCCACCAAACTGTTCCAAGACTCTTTTTTATTTTTCAGTGTAGTATATTGTTTAGGGATAGTTAATTTTTTTGACATTCTGACTTTATGTCAAATATTTGTTTTATATACATATATGGGGATACATGATGCATATTGTTCTTTAGAAATCAGACTCAAAGCTTTGATAGGCCATCAAAGAGTTTGTGTCCTACAATGCATGATCAAATACATTGTATCTCAACCAATCATCTAAGCTTTTTTTGAAAATAGATAAAAGAGATTTCCTTATTCTAGGATGTGATAAATCCCACTATAGGCCAGTTCTACAAAGACAAGATTTAAAGAATGAACCAGTTTCACTGAATTGATATCAACAAACATATTACTGTTCCTTGTCCCCAGATTGTGACATCTTACCTTACTCCCAATACTGAACCCATATTTATCATTACAAAAATCTTTAAAAATAACAAATCTCCCCAACCAACCTAAAATTTGTAGTAAATAATGACAGTTTCTCCGCTCTGCTCTCATAACACAGATTTTTAATTTCCGCAATTTGCTTACTAAAATTCCATTGAACCCTTTTCCATCTGGTTATTTGCAAATGATTATAAATACAGGTAAAAGCTTATTTTATGACTGGCCTTATCATAATTTGTAAATAAGAATTAATATCTTTTTACCTCTACTACTAATAGTGTGTAGAAGGTTAATCTCATAATACCATCTTCTGATAACATTCATTGTGTGAGAAAAAAAAAAAGTTTGTCCAGTCTAATTCTTAAATTCTGTATTGTGTTTACTTCTTGTAAAATTATATATTTTATTGTGCGAGTATAATCCATTTAGCTGACCTAGAAAGCATAAAACTACTTTTCTTCCCATTAAATTTTACTTGTAGAATTCCAAAAAATCAAGCTAAGTATCTTTGCATAGCATACTGATATTCAGCAAAAGAATTATTGAGCCTATTTTAGTGTCATAGGTTCATAGGTTGGTACTAGGCTATCGGCCCGAGGGCTTATACAAGCCTAGCCATAACAATTCCCTGGCTATTTCTTCCCACAGTATTTACTTCCCTGGACCCCTGTCTATCAGGGTGACTTACATGATCTGCATACTTGCTTATCCACATGTAAAAAATCAAGCTAAGTATCTTTGCATAGCATACTGATATTCAGCAAAAGAATTATTGAGCCTATTTTAGTGTCATAGGTTCATAGGTTGGTACTAGGCTATCGGCCCGAGGGCTTATACAAGCCTAGCCATAACAATTCCCTGGCTATTTCTTCCCACAGTATTTACTTCCCTGGACCCCTGTCTAGCAGGGCGATTTACATGATCTGCATACTTGCTTATCCAGATGTATTTGGACTGAAGGAAATGGGACATAAAAAATAGAAATAACACTAGGCCTAATACAGACCACTGAGGGATACCAGTACTGATTCTCTTGGAATCAAAGAATTTAGAGCAACTCTTACTTGGCATTGCTTTTTGCTAAACTAGTTTCTGACCCATCTAACCACAACCTTTTATCTTTTTGCATCCAAAATTATCGTAGTATCAGTACGCTGTATGGTATCAAAGTCTCTAGCAAGAACATGATAAACCACATCTACAGGCAACCCTGGGTGTTTATAGCTTCCCAAATTGACTGGTAAAAAAAAGGTTTGTGAGACAGAACCACCCTGCTACAAAATCATATGGAAATAAATCATGAAAATAATTTAGTCTATTAGATACTAGTGACATTAATATCCTCTCAAAGCATTTATTCAGGATACCGATTAAACTTATGTGCCTGTAGTTACTCACTGAGGATGCATCTTCACCCTTAAATACAGGAGCAATTACTGACTCCTTCCAAGCTTGTGGGAAAAACCTTATAATTAGAAAATCATGAAACAGGGAGAGCAAAGAGGAAGTAACATATGATCTGAAGTAGTTAACTTCATTTTATCTGCAACCTGTGGGTATACGGATCCGTATCGGATCCGAGCCAGCAACTTTTTTTCTAGCAACTGCTCCAAGCTCCGAGCTCCTCCCCTTACCCATAATGCCCTACCATCTCCTATCTTCCCTCAGATCTTATTTGCCCCGCCAGTAGTGTGCATCGTGGTCTCCTTTGCTCTGAGCTCAGGGATAGTAAGTGGTATTTTTCTGGTATCTAGTGTGTGTTTGAGTGAAATTTTCCCTTCCTCCCCTTGTTTAGTGTCTCGCTTGTTCGTCGGTGTTAAAAAAAAAAAAAAAAAAAAAAAGTTTTGTAGAGAGTAGTAGTTAGGCCTGCCCTTCCCCTACCTGGGTTGTGTGTGGTTTTTCTGGTAGGTAGTGTTTGTAACTTTGGGTTCAGGACTATGGCTAATCAGCCGAAGCCTGTCTTCAAAAAATGTACAGAGTGTGGCCATAAGCTCTCCCTGGCTGATGGTCACACTCTGTGTGTAATTTGCTTGGGAGTGGCACATTTGTCTACTCAATGTGCTATCTGTTCTGGTTTAAATCCCAAGGCCCTTAGGGATCACAAGGCCAAGCTAGTAGCCAAAGGCCTTCTCCCTGCTGCCATGCTGGAATCTGCCTCGGCCTCGGTTTCTAGTGTTCCACCTCCCACCCAGACAGGGACTCCCTCTTCTTCTGGTGATGGGTCTTCTAAAGACAAATCTTCAGTCAGTGTGGCTGACAAAGAAAAAGAAAAAGATAAAGAAAGGCGCAGAGAGGATAGGGAGAAGAAGAAGGACAGACATCGTAAGAGATCCCCAGACAGGGAGCTCTTTCTCAGTCCCCCTTCTAAGACCATGAGGCCTGTTTCTCCACAGCTCCGGTCTCCTCGTCTCTCACTGGAGCCATTGGAACATTCAGACCCAAGGCCTTCCTCCCTATTGTGCAGACCAGCCAGATCCGGTGGTCTCTTCGAGGTCGACTCGAAGCCTATCAGACATGGACATGGACAGGATGATGCGGAGATTCATTCAGACTCAAATTCAGATGGGAGACTTGCCAGGCCCCCCTGCCTTTGGAGGGGGACCTCCATGCCTCTTTTCTGCCCCATCTCTCCTTCCCTGATCCATGCTTCAGCTTCGGGGCTTTTGGATCCGAGGTTTTTCACAGCTGGTAGCTCGGCGCTGATGGTTCCTCCAACCTCGACTCTGGCTGTTACCTTGAGTTCCCCGGATCTGACTTGTTTGAATCCGAGTGACTCTCAGAGCCACTGACAGGGAGTCAGACCTGGGGGGATGGATTCTTCGGCTCCGACCTTTTTGGATCCGATCCTTTCCCTCGGACCTCAGGCTACCCTGGCTTCGACTCCGGTCCCCACTTCGGATCTGGGGAGGGCTTTTCCCTTGGCCTTTGAAGTGTTGGAGAGTAATGCTCAATGTTTTCTGGAATTCATCCGATCCTTTCCCTCGGACCTCAGGCTATCCTGGCTTCGACTCCGGTCCCCACTTCGGATCTGGGGAGGGCTTTTCCCTTGGCCTTTGAAGTGTTGGAGAGGGTTCTCTCCCAGGGATTGAGACCCCAGCCCATCCCCTTGGACACCACCCAGGTCCCCCTGGATTTGGTGACGATTCCCTTCATCCTGTCTAAGGGACAGCCCATGCCAGAGGATTCCCAGGTTAATTTCCCTGAGGAAATCCCTGCGGCTCATGAATCCCCTTCTGAAAGTCCCACTGAAGAGGGTCACCATAAGTGCAAGTGCAAAAGGAGGCACTTGGATTCCCCCCGAGTCCCTCACTACGGACACTGACTTAGATGAAGGAGAAGGTTCCCCAGGTCATCTCCCGAAGATGTCTCCTTCGGAGAAATTATGGAGATCCTTCACCAGAGGGGAGGTTGGTCAGCCCCAAAATCTTCTGGGGATGAGTCAGTATTCCTGGAGGCTTTTGGCATGGGCCCATCTATTTCCTGGGTGTCCCCACCAGCAGACCCCTTGGTGGACCTCATCACCACGAGAGCATGGAAGGAGCCTGACACCGTAGAGTCTATCCCCAAATGCCCTGACAAGGTTTTATCTCCCCCTTCAGACAGACAACCTTGGTCGAAAAGAGCCCCAGTTGAAGCTATATTGGTTGCAGCAGCCACAAAGAAGAAACTGGCACAGGAGAGTTCCTCAGTCCACCCTCCAGACAAGGAGTCCAGGTCGGTGGATAGGTTTGGGAAGCGCATCAATTCCTCAGCGACCTTTTCTATCTGTGCGCTGAATTATTTGGCACATGTGATTCGGCTTCAGCGAGACCTTGCTTCAGAATTCGCTGAGTCATCCCCAGAGTCTTTAGCACCGCAGGACAGACAGTTGTTCTCGGTGAAAATGTCTACTCTGAAGTCAGTCTCAAACACTTCGATGCAACTCCTTTCCCATGCCATGAAAGGAGCAGCTAGGGCGGCTGGGACAGGCATAGCCATGAGGCGTCATGCCTGGCTCAGGTTGTGTCAGTTCGCGGACCCCTTCAAGGTGTCATTTATCAATGCTCCCTATAACGGTTCTTTAATTTTTGGGAAGACAGTACGTGACACACTTGTCCAGAGCGAAAAGGATGGGAAGACTTTGTCTGCCGTCGGAGTCCGCTTCTCTAACCCTCAGCGGTCCTTCTCTAGGAATCAAAAAGGGTAGAAGAAGATGTGGTTCCAAATATCTCAGTTTTCCTGGGATTCTCAAGACAACTATTCCCCCAGAGGCAGAGGGGGACAGGATCAACGCTGACCCAGACGTAGAGGGGGTCTCAGGAATTTCGGGTCTAGGGAACCTTTTTCTGATAGACCCGGTCAGTAGCCCTGAGGGGTTGCCCGACTGTCCTACTCTGGAGGCAGTCGGGGGATAATTGTCCTTACACCTAGCGGCATGGGAGTCCATTACGACAGATCGCTAATATCCAGAGGTTACTCTATTCCATTTGTTGCCCCTCCAAATATTACAAAACACCTCCCAGATGTTCTACCCACTCACAGGGAGGCTGCAGCTCTAGAGGTTTCAAAGCTGCTTCTCAAACGAGCCATCGAACAGGTTTCCACCAATCAGTCTGGATCAGGCGTCTACTCAAGGTTCTTTTTAGTGCCAAAAAAGAAGGGGGACATCAGGCCCATTCTAGACCTGTTAACATTAAACCTGTCGGTAGCCAAACAGAAATTCTGGATGGTCAGTCCATTCTACCTTATCTCCAAGAGTGTGACTGGATGTGCTCGTTAGACCTCCAGGATGCTTACTACCACATCAAAATACACAGAAGCTCCAGGAGGTTTCTGTGCTTCCAGCTGGGAGCCAGTCATTTTCAGTTCAGAGCTCTACCCTTTGGTCTCAACACAGCCCCCAAGGTGTTCACCAAGGTAATGGCAGTTGTAGAGGCTCATCTGAGGCTTCAGGGTATTCAGGTGTTTCCATACCTAGATGACTGGCTCTTTGCTGTGCCCAACAAGCATCACTTGTGTCTGGCCCGAGATTATTTCATTCAGTTGTCAGATCTACTGGGAGTTACAGTCAATGTTCACAAATCCCAATTGCAACCAGTACAAGTTCTAGAATTCATTGGGGCACAGCTAGACACTTTGCAGATGAAGGTATTCTTAACTTCAGACAGGATCCTACACCTCAGGTGCCACATATCTCAGATAGTGAACTCCAAGTCTCCAAAGGCGGGAGAGGTTCTCCGGGCTCTGGGCTCCATGGCTGCCACCATATCAATTCTCTCTTGTGCACGCCTTCACATGTGGGTTCTTCAATGGACTATGGCTGTTCAATTGTCTTGGCTAGACTTGCCCATGGAATTTCCAGTCAAGATCAGTCACGTCTGCAGGACGTCTTTTCTTTGGTGGTTAAGTTCACCGGAGATATCAAAAGGACGCCCCTTCGCGTCATCTTCAGTTCAAGCCACAGTGACCATGGATGCCTCCCAACTCGGGTGGGGGGACACTGTTTGGGAAGGACAATCCAAGGCACGTGGTCCCAGTCAGAGACCAAGTTGCACATCAATGTTCTAGAGATGAGGGCAGTGTTTTTAGCGTTGGAAGCCTTTCACGCAGTCCTACCTCTCAGATTGATTGCAATTCAGTCAGACAACATGTCAGTTGTCTGGTATATTAACAAGCAGGGAGGAACCAGATCCTACTCCCTATGTCGCGAGGCCATGAGAATGTGGGAATGGGCGATTTCCACCGGTTGGTTTCTGATAGTTATGCACATCCCAGGGTGCTCCAACATTTTAGCGGACAGATTGAGTCAGGCCATTCTGATGCCATACGAGTGGTCTCTGAAACAGTCAGTAGCGGAGGAGATCTTCCTTGCATGGAGTCAGCCTTGATGCGATCTCGTCGCATCTCCTTCCAACATGAAGTGCAGCGAGTTCTTTGCCCTGATTCCATCACCAGGGGAAGTCCCCAGAGACGCTCTAGTCCATGCCTGGCCCCCCGGACTTCTGTATGCTTATACACTGTTGCCACTCATTCCGAAGTTTCTTCAGAAAGCTTGCCGACTACGGTGCAAAGTGATCCTCATTGTCCCGTTCTGGCCTCATCAGTTTGGTTCCCATTCCTTTGGTCTCATCTCTTAGCTCCCCCATGGGTTCTGGATCCCTGCCCGGATCTAATCTCCCATCTGTCGGGGGCACGTCCGCCCGATCTGGGCAGCCTCAAGCCGACAGCCTGGTTGCTCCAGTTCCGTTAATTGCCAGGACTCCCGGTCTTTCATCCCCGGTAAAATCCATTCTGGTGGCTTCTCTTAAAGACTCCATTAGGAAACTTTATTGCAGTAAATGGAAGCACCTTTCCATTTGGGGCTCACAGAGAAAAATAGATCCCTTTACAGCCCCTGTAACAGCGGTGTTGGATTTCCTGTCTGGTATCTTTCAGCAAGGAGCTAGTTCCTCCACAGTAAAAGTACAATTGGCAGCCATAACCAGTTTTCACGTTGGTGAAGACAACATGGCCTTAGCCTCCTTAGGCTGTGTAAGGCTTTTCTTAAAGGTACTTTTCTGTTACGTCCACCTGTCAAGGATTCAGTGCCTCCTTGGGACCTTACTTTTGTTTTACAGGCATTGGTGGCTCCTCCTTTCGAACCTGCAGCTTTGGTGGACTTGGAATTTTTGTCCTGGAAGACCGCTTTCCTAGTCACCATTACATCTGCTAGGAGGGTTTCTGAGCTTCAAGCTCTGTCTGCCATGCCTCCGTATTTGGTCTTCTATAAGGATATGGTCTCCCTCCGTACTAACCCTTCCTTCTTACCTAAAGTGGCATCTGAAGCAAACATAAACCAGTCCATTAATCTGCCCGTTTTCTTTCCTAACATCCAAAATAAAGGTGAATACAAACTCCATTTGTTAGATGTTCATAGACAGCTTCATTTTTATCTTCATAGAACGAAGTAATTCCGCAAGACTAACCAATTGTTTGTTTCCTTTTCCAAAGCATTTATGGGAAAAGCCATTTCTAAAGTTTCTTTGGCCAGATGGATCACTCTTTGTATTTCACATGCCTACAAAGCAAAAGGTTTATCTCCTCCTGGTATTAAGGATCACTCTACCAGGTCCATGGCGACTTCTGCTGCCTTTTGGTCTAGGGTGCCTTTGGACGATATTTGTGCAGCAGCGACCTGGGCCAATTCATATACCTTAATTTCCCATTACAAATTAGATCTGATTTTGAGGGGTAGAGCATCCTTTGGCTCTGCGGTGCTCAGGAATATCCTTCCATAAGGGCCTCCCAGGATCGGAGTAGCTGGGGGCTCTGTCCCAAAGGTTGCAGATAAAATTAAGTTAACTACTTCAGATAAAGAAGTTGTGTACTCACCATAATGTTCCGTCTGAGCAGTTATACTTAATTTTACTGCAACATTCCCTCCCTCCGTCTCCCGGATCTTGTCCTGTCTTTTCAGGTTTGGTTTATTGGGTTGAGTTGCTTATGTTTTTAGTTGCAGCAAACTCGATCTGAGGGAAGATAGGAGATGGTAGGGCATTATGGGTAAGGGGAGGAGCTCAGAGCTTGGAGCAGATGCTAGAAAAAAAAGTTGCCGGCTTGGATCTGATATGGATCCGTATACCCACAGGTTGCAGAAAAATGAAGTATAACTACTCAGATGGAACGTGATGGTGAGTACATAACTTCTTTTATGCTTGTTAAAAAGAGCCCATTAAATCCATCTAGATCACTTGTCATGTGTGGTTTTATTGATTGTAAATCCCTGCCCATATACCTTTAGTTATTAATGGACAAGTACTAGGTCTAATACCAAAATCATCCAGAACCTCTCTACAGTTATTTCCAGATACTCAGTAAATTCTTTCAGAAAAACTTTAACCTGTAAATTAGGATCCATAACTGGACTATCATTAGCTATGAGATGTAGACTTGATTGTTGATTTTTTCTGTATTATTTTAAATGTTTAAACATGTTTTTTTATTTTTTACAGTACTTGTCATCAATTTTCTTATATTAACTTCTAGTAGCAATCATGAACTTTTTGAAAAAAAAATCCTAGCCTTTATGAATCTATCCATATGTTTCATATACAGCTTCTTTTTAAATATCCTTCAGTAATAGTTCCTTCTCTTTTTTGCCTTCTCTAGGGCTTTTGCCCACCATGGGATTTTGCAGCTATTAGATTTATTTAGAACCTGAGTAATGTATTTCTGTATCAGACCATTGAGAAAGTTATAAAAAAGATCCTACCTATCCTCTATGCTTTCAGACAACATAACTTCATTCTACTTCAAAAAAGTCATCTCATCACAACATTTTACAAAGTCTGTAGTATAGAAAGCTGTCCTACAACCTTGCTACACAAGAATTTCTATAAAATACTTAAGTGGTTTGAACCGCAGAGTTCTGGTTCTTTGGTACAATCAATAACTTAGTATCCTTTGCCCAAACAATATCAAGAATTCTACCCTTCATATTTCATTCCTTAAACTGTTAGTAACCATATTCTTTACTGACATTAACTAGATCTCCCTAAGCTACAGTACTAACAAATGAGTCACCTCAGTCCATACTGGGTGCACTGAGATTCCCAGTTGGTATATCAAAGTCAGAACATAGGTATGAGGACAGAACTTCAACAAATCCCTTAAGTTCCTGTTTTTTATTTGGGGTTCTATGAAATTAACACACTTTTACATCTCTGAATTTTATTGATATGTTTATTGCTAGTATTTAACATGTTGAACTGTTATGTAAAAGATTTGTAACTTTCTATTTGCATAAAAAGATGCCCCCTTCCCTGTAATGCCTGATGCTGTAATAATCCTTGTACCAGGGTAATGACGCTGGCTTGTTTTGGAATGCCATGCTTCACTCATCAGGGTAACATCGTATTTATCTACAACTATTCTCACTTCAAAAAAAAAGAAAAAAAATTATTGTTCAAACTATGATGATTGCATAAATAAAATCTCAAAGTATCCCTTTTTGGGGGTGGGCTACAGTATGACTTATATGGTTAGCAATAAAATGGGTTCTTAACTGTTACCCTGTTTAATATGATCCTATTACATCAGTGGCTAAAGTGTACCAAATCAGAGCCAAAATACTTAGAACTGATATCTCTTCCCACAATTTGATACAGTCTATAGAAACAGGAAAACATTCCCTCCTAGTGCTGTTAGTAAATTCTCTCTCTACTTTCATAATGGTAAAGATGAATCTTGAGACAGGGATGATGTCATACAACCTAAATATGTTGTTTTTACTCAAGTTAATATCATTGACACATTTATTATACAATAGTTTGTTCTACCAATATAATTTACAACTTTCACTGATATCCCTGTACCATATCTTTTTTTTTCAAATAGTTTTTGGAAGGAAATGTATATGTCTTACATTTTACACCTCCTTAGATATGTTACCATAATTTTTTCCCTACTCACTCTGGATAAGGTATTTTTAATGCTCTTTAACGTTGAATCACAGATGGCCAGGATCTCATTATTATTACGGTTGTTTCTACTAATTTGCAGGTGGCCATCTCTGTTTTCAAGAGCCGCAGAAATGTTGTCACTATCAGCTCTTGAATTAGAGACACCTAGTGCTCTCTTCCTTCTATGCCAACATTCTCAAAATCCAGAGTCAATCTCAGCAAGTGCCAATTTCCCCCTTTAAAGTATTTACCCTGCTAGTATTACTTGCATTCAGCTTACCACATTTACTTACTACACCAGTGATGGTATTTACTTCTGATCAGTATAATCCATTGTGGACTGATGAGAACAATTAACAGTTAAACCATACTGTGTAAATACATCTACATAGTTCAGTATAGGCCACCATCAAATAATGAGGGGAACTGTGATTTAAGTCATATTGTCTGTAGACATCTACATACAAAAAAAAAAGAAGAGATACACTTATGTTTGACTTTCTTTTATTTTTTAAAACTTTCACTGCCAGAAACAAGTGCTGTTTCTCTTCCTCTTATAACTACATCAGTTGTACAAGCAGTTGCCATGCATTTGTGCTACATAAGTCTATACACATATAAAGGGAGCAGTGTTGTTCCCACAGGTACAGTCCCTTCCATATTCTGAATCTTCAATCAGATAAAGTCATCTCTATTGTGTAGCCTTATAGTACATTCCCAAATTGGACAATCCTAAGCCTCTTTCCTCATTGTCAATCTTTCCCATTACACACTTTCCGTTTCCAAAAAACGGACATTTTCTTTTTCATATTTTCCTTCTCTATATTCTTGGTTGATAAATGTTTGATTGAGCTATATGTCGAACAGGACCAAAAATATTTTAATGACTTGTATTTTATAATCAAGATCCTTACATAATTTTCATAGTCTAATCCTGTTTATAATCTTTTGACTAGTTTTTTCCCACATTTCTTTAGCTAATTGTTCTACATGTTGCTTTAACAAAACCCAAAAATAGCTAATTTTTTCATTCCCCCTCTAAAAGGGAAGCTTTTGAACAACATCATAAGATGGGACAAAATTCATTACAATAGCCTTTGTTTTTGCTTCATTTCTTTTGTATTCTGCTATACAAGCAAAATATTTCAACTTCTCAAATATAATATTGATTTTTACTTCTGGGAAGAACACATATAATTAATATTGTGTCAGCTGCAAAAAGAGCAAATTTTCTTCATTTACATTTCTCTATTTATATCCTTCAATGTTAGACTGACTAATGTCACTTGCTAATGTTGCTAAATAGAATGCACATAACAGGTGAGAGCAAACATCTCATCTAGTCCCTCTCTTGAGACTGATCTGAAAAGTTCACCTCCACATTTCACCTTTGCTTATGCACATTCATAAATATTCAATATCAATGTATACACTGTGCTAAGATGGGACATAATTCATTACAATAGCTTTTGTCTTTGCTGCTTTTATTTTGCATCCTGCTATACCTGCAAAACATTTAAACTTCTCAAATATAATGCTAATTTCTACTTCTGGGCTGGACACATTTAAAGCTTTTGTGTCAGCTGCAAAAAGAGCAATCTTTTCATTTACATTTCTCTATTTATATCCTTCAGTGTTAGACTGATTAATGTCCCTTGCTAATGGCTCTAAATAAAATGCAAACAGGAGAGAGCAGACGTTTCCATGCAGTCTCTCTCTTGAGACTAAATGGTCTGAAAAGTTCACCTCCAGATTTTACCTTTGCTTATACACGTGTGTGTATGTGTGTGTGTGCGTGCGTGCATGTGTGCGTGTGTGTGTATATATATATATATATATATATATATATATATACACATATATATTCAATATCAATGTGACCTGTTCTCAAGTAAAATCAAATCTCTCCAAATTTATCTTCATATATTCCCAACTCACTCTAACAAATGCTTTTGGCATCTATTCTAATTAACATCAATATACTATTATAGATTGCTTAATTTTGATGCTATTTGTTTTCCAGATATGCAGAAGGTCCATCCAAGCAGGATTCAAGGCTACACGGTGTGCCAGGCATAGATCACTTTTCAAAAGTCTATAGGAGACCATGTTCAGGGATAAGGCTTTGAGATAACCCACACAGGATATGTTGCTTATTCCCAGAAGTACTGCATCCTTTTTGTGATGACCTCTGTGGAAGTTCCAGTTGTTGCATGTGTCTGGTCATGTACATACTGAAGGGGGTGCTATATTCAGCAAATGATCTAATGAGGGTTGAATACAGTGGAACAGTGACTTCTTTGGACCTAGATGCCATACCCTTGCTTGTAACTTGCACAACATAGAATGATTTCCTTACCACCATAGCTACAAGATGTTTGAAGGCCAGGTTACTGTCTATACAGACCTCCAAAATCCCTGAATACTGGGTCTACTCTTAGGTGTGTGTTATCAGTGAGGTAGCTTCCAGGGGTAGCCAAATTTCCAAAGCTTACTATTATACATTTCTTGGCAATGAGTCAGCCATTCTCAGAGGATATTAGTGCACTGGGGGATTCTATAAATACACCTAGTTTGCAGTCATCTGCAAACTTGGTCAATCAGAAGCCCTTGAAATTGGCCTGGACTTCAGAGAAGTAGATACCAAAGATTAGTGGACCCAGTACATAGTCCTGATGGACTGTTTTAGTAACTGGACTATCTGTGGAGGTGGACTCCCCTTGCCTAACCCCTTGCTACCGAATGGATGACATAAGGGTTTACACCTAATTCTGAGAGTCTGTCTACAATGCCTGAGTGGGATATTGCATCAAATGCCATGGCCAGGTCAAGGAAGGCAGTATGCACCATTTTGCCTTCTTCTACTGCTCTGATGATCTTTACGAAGAATTCCCCCATGTTGAATATGTATGATCTTCCCTTGATGAAACCAAACTGGGTGGGATCAAGTGTTTGAAGATTTCCTATGTCTTTTATTTATTTATTTATTAATTTCCATGATAATTCTTTCCATGGCTTTACATAAGAGACTAGTCAGACTTATGGGCCTGTGGTTACCTCAGCCCACAGATGGCCTGTCCTTGTGTAAAGGGATGTCTGTTGAAATTTTCTATTCACGTGGCATGAAACTTATCTGGAGGTTACAGTTAAATAGTGACTGTAGTGGTCCTGATAAGTTGTGTTTCAAGCTAGTTGGGAGACATCCTGGGATATTACTAGGGCCCATAAATGTAAATTTTTGGCTTATCCAGGACTTGCTCCCTATAGCTATTTGGGGGGGGTGTGTGTTTGATGGTATTTCTTGAGGGGTGGATGGAGGATAGAAAAGTAAAAGGTGGAGCTGAGTTTGTTAAGTAGATTTGCTATATCTTCTGGGTCAGTATAGATGGCTACATTTACAAATAGTTCTGCACATTTTTGTGTACTGCCTTTCAGGTTGCAGACATAGCTAAAGAAAGCATTATGGTTGGCCTTGGTCTGAGAGGATATTTGTAGCTCAGATTTCACTTTGTTAGACTTGATTTGCCCTCTGAGTTGCTTGTTTAGACCGATGAGAATTTTTTTATCCTGCTGGGTGTTACACTTCTTAATTTTTGCCATGACCTTCCTCCTTTTGTTACACAACCTACTGATGTTGGGAGTCTACCAGGGTGGCTTGTTTTTGAGACTGTTCTGTGCTTATAACTGCTATGCACAACTGTCTCTATGCATCTATTAACATGATAATGTTAATAGATGAGGCCCACTGCATAAATAAGGGTATCTCATCCAGGGACAAGGAGGTCATAATATCCCTACATTCTTCCCTTATAAGGCCCATTATTGAGTATAATTCCCCTTTCAGCATGCGTCTCGCAAAGCACATGCAGTAGCTGGAGAGACCACACAGGTTCCTCACCAGGAGAATTCAGGGCCTCAAACATCTACCATACACAGATAGGCTAAAATCCCCATCCCTCTTCTCAGTTTCATACAGACTCCTCAGAGGTGACCTCTGTCTGGCATACAAGGTGATCATGGACCTCACCTTGATGGGACTGCTGCATATCCACAAGTTAAGCTCCACTTGAGTAACCCACATGCTTGGCCTCAACCTGGTCTGTGCCATCAACAAGACTTATTGGCGGGACAGATTTGTGTCCCAGAGACTCCCCCATCTACGGAATAGCCTCCCTCTCCACATCAAGCAGAGTACCTCTATACCCCTTTTTTAAGCGCAACCTGGATAACTGGATGGGAAACAGAAAATATACCCCTGGGATTTTACCATGTCCCTGCTGGACAGGGGCATTGGGTGCTGATTTGTCTAAACATGGACTAAACTCTTGGCTAGACTTATAAGGGCCTCAAGGCCAATAGCCTCGTAATCTCCTATGATCCTATGATTGTACAGGGTCTCTGTGAAAAATTCTGCATAGGCAACAATATTCTTAGGGTTTGGGAGGCATGAAATTGTGCCAATTTATCACTTAAGAGTAGACATTTTGATTTAGAATACTTCCTAAATGTTCCAGGGTTATCACAGCTCCTGGGTTAATTTTTATTTCAAAGGAGACACATTTAACACTAGCATAGGTGCAACATTCTCCCATGTTAGTGAAGATCAAGTCTGATATGTGTGCACCTCTATGGGCATTTGGAGTTTTTGGTGCAGGGTGACTCTGTTGACAAAGTCCTGGAATATCTGGACCTGCATTTAAATACCTGAGGAAGCACTCGTATGTGTGAAAACCTTTGTTTATTAAAAGAGTTTTTTATGAGTTTTAGTGTAGTTATTTGAGCTGGATTATGGTCTTCTCTTAAAAGAAGATAGCAATAGTTGCGTGGGATATTTTGATCCTTGACATAAAACAAGGTGGTTTCAGATTACCTGATATGAATGAATACTTTAGAGCTACACAGTTAAGACTTATATGCATAACAGAAGCAAAAGATTTTATGTCAAAATGGAAAGGAATGATGATGAAATAGAAGAATGTTCAAAAAATGAAGTGCAAGTAGGATTCTGGATGGAGATGCTTAAGGAGAATGACAATAACCACAAAGGAGAGTGGACTGTGAACAACTTGATTTACAAAATCCATTGAAACGGTGGGAGAGAAAGACAAATGCAGGTTCTGTAAAAAAGAAATGGAAACATTCACACATCTTGCTGCTGGGTGTGATACACTCATCACAGAGGGCCTATATACTTAAGGGCACAATAATGTGACAAGATTGTTGCATAGGGGATTGTGCAACCACTACAACACAGAAGTGGCTGACAAGCATTGGAAATATGAACCACAAAGCATTATAAAGAATGATGAAATGTATATCACATGGGATCACCCATTACCAACAGTTCAAAAAACAGATGCAAGAAAGCCAGACGTAGTAGTCCAAAGAAAAAGTAGCATTGTTCATTGAAATTGCTACACTTAGTCATTGCAGTGTCTTATGTACAGACACAAAGTCAAAAATATCAAGATTTGCCGACAAAAATGAGAGCAATGTGGAAGAAAGATAAACAGCCAGTTCCAGTAGTAGTAGGAGCAATGGGTCTAATAATTAAAAAAATAATTTACAGTCTTGCTTATATATGCTACCAGTACATGTAACCCCATATGAATTAAAATAGGAGGTAATTCTGGGCACATTGCAGATGCTGAGAAAAGTTCTCTTGGCTAACATCAAAGACTGAAACAACACTAATTTCATGAACTTTAATTGTACTCTGACTTAAGAAGGGGGTCAAATCCTGTCATGGTATTAAAACCCAAAAGGCTTGGAGAAATTAAACTGAAAATATTATATTCATAAAATAGCAGAAAATATTCTTAGAACTAAACCTACACATGAATGGAAAGATGATTCTGCAAATAAGGATGGCTGCAAGTAGGGGGTATAGAAAATAGGCAAGAGGGGGTTGGAATTTACTGGAGAAAATTAGAAAAGGCACCAAAGTACTGGGAGCAAATAAATAGAGAGAGAAAGGTAATAGAATGGGACAAGGCCAGACAGAAGTTTGGACAGCAGGTTAAACACTGCCTTCTCTATAAGGAAATTATATCAAAATATTGGCAAAGGGATAGGGAGTGCTAAGTGAAAGACTACCTCTGGTCAAGTTTTTTGTCAAGTCTAGAACAAATGCTGCTCTTAAAAAGAAGAATAATTAGTAGGGCATATATAATACTGCACAATAACTATAACATTCAATCAGGTGAGGTTAAAAAAGATTGTGCATTGCCTTTCTAGTCTCTCTTTCCAAGAGAACAATTGGAAGACATCTATATGACTTCCAAGTATGCAACAAATTCCAGACTGTTTAGAATTTTTGTTTGCAAATGTTTGCACATACATGTTTATATCCTAAGCTTCTGAATTTTTTACCCTCAAGTAGACAGGAAATGCTGGAGGTGTGATGGGAAGGTTTTTTTTTTTTTTTTTTTTTTTTTTTTTTGGAGTTTAACAAGTTTGCAGATTTCAAAAATGCCATGCAGAGTATTCTTTCAGAAATATTGGGGGAGCAAATGGCTATCACTAAGGAAATGATTCTCTTGAGCAGAGACACAGGATCTGAATTGCCTAAACATCATAAAGCTTTACTAAATTTAATGCTGTTTAGCTGCCAAAAAAGCAATTACTAGAAAATGGAAATTGCAGTCTAAACCTGCTGTAATTGAAGTACTAAATATTGTAAAGAAAATTTAAAAATGGAGGTAGAATCGTTAGAATAGGAAGGAGAAACTTAGATATAAATAAATGTGTTAATAATATATGCAGAATAATAATAAGAACCACTAGATGCCAGGAACTCCACTTCTTCTAAAATGCATATTAAAGAATATTTCTTTGAAGTTAAAAATACTGAAAATATTGCATTGAATGAAGTAAGTGACTCGGAATCTAAGGAAGCTTTTTATTCCTGTAATTCTGACATGGATACTAATGCTTACAGTAAATTAGATACTTCTTGTATTAGGGTTAATAGCAATTTTATGCCACCTACTAAGAACGAGAATATTTTACGCTTTAATACAGCTGTAAATGTGACTCTAGAAAAATAGTTAAATGAATTCAAACAGAAAGCTATAATGTATAATATGACCAAGCAAGAATGGGATAGTTTAAAACAATTCAGTGAACAGCATAATTTGGTGTTTAAGGCCTCCGATAAAGGGGGCAAGTTAGTAGTTATGAGAAATCAAGACTACTATAAAATGTGTATGCAACATCTTAACAACACCGAAGTATATTGTCAAGTGCAAGAAACAAGATATTTGCAGGCCATTCATGAATATGAACGGCTAATATGTAAGGGGCTACGATTAAATTATTTTTCTAAAACAGATGTTTATGAAAAATTTAGCAGTAAAGATAGTGTTATTGCTAGATTTTACTGTGTCCCTAAGATACATAAAAGTTTTGTTGATCCACCAGGATGACCTATCGTGTCAGCTTCTGGTTACTTTACAAATCAAATAGGCCATTTTTTGCATGAATATTTGGCTAAATATGTGGTTAAACTACCAGCATATATTAAAGATTCAATGGACCTGTTGAAGAAGCTGTCACAAATATGCTGGCAATCAGATATGTACTTCTTGGTTATAGATGTTACAAGTCTGTATACCAGTATACAACATCATTTTGGTATGGAGGCATTTAGTTATTTTATGGGAGATACTCCTAAAACTGAGTACATAAAGGAGTTAATACATTTCTGCTTGGTCAATAACATTTTTGAATTCAATGGTAGGCTGTATCAACAGTTACAGGGTACAGCGATGGAAGCGGCATTCGAGCCCATGTATGTGAACCTCTTTATGGGGTTGGTTGAATATAGCCACATTTATAGAAGTTCATTTTACAATAAGTATGTTGTGAATTATTTTAGATATATAGATGATTTGATATTCATCTGTAAAGGTGGCAGAAATGAAGTTACAACTTTTATTGATTATTTGAATAATAGATTTTTGATTAAATATGGTTTGCAAGAAGGAAATAGAGTAAATTACTTAGATCTGACATTGGAAGGAAAGAGTGAGGGGAATATAATAACTCAAATAGAAAATCTGATAAGCCAAGTTATATGTTTTATGCTAATAGTTGTCACCCTCTTAAACGGTATAATCACTGCCATATGGAGAAATTTTAAGGATTAAAAGACTTTTCAGTGATTTAGAAGAGGCCAAAAGAGAGGCTATTGCAGTTAGTCATATGTTCATTAAAAGAGGCTATTCTGAACAATTAGTTCTAGAAAGTTATAATAAAGCATTTGGGCAGAGAATAAGCAAATATAATAGTAGATGTAGACATGAATTAAGGATCAATAGTGAAAAGGAATGGGATTTACAACAAATTATAGCTTTCATGTCCAAACACACTACTTTTTTCAAATGAACTACAAAAAATGCTTGTTAGTTTCTGGAATATAATAAAAAGGGATACACCTTCACTTAAGGATTTGCAACTTAAATTTTCCTACAAAATAGGTAGGAATCTTAAAGAGTTTTTGGTACATAGTGTTTATAAAAGACCAAGTGAGGTAACAGGGAATTTAAGTTTGGACACAGGCACTAAGCATGTGGCAAATGTTCCATTTGCCAATATATAAACAAAACTTTTGAAGAAATAAATGGAAAAAAAAATTGAAATGAAAGGAAGCTTTACATGTAAAAGTGAAGGCGTGATTTATGCTATTAGATATGAATGTAATAAATTTTATGTGGGAGAAATCAAAAGAAGTTTAGCTGAAAGAGTTGAAGAACATACAAGAGATAGAAAAAAATCATAGAATAGTTAGTCCTTTGGGAGAACATAGTAATGTTAAACATGGAGAGGCTCCTTTAAAATTTAAAGTTACGGTTTTAGAACAAATCAACTCTAAATATATTAGTGAGAACACGGTAAAAGACCTTTTAAGAAAGAATCTATTTGAATTTTAAAATATACTTTACAACCCATGGGTTTAAATAGGGAATGGAATTGGAAGAGTTTTATGCAATATTTATGAATATTGTTTTCAACATTAGTTATAGAGTTAAGATCATGAAATGTTGATTTTAATAATTAGAATTTTAGTAAATTACTTAATTGATTGATTACTTGATATTGTATATAAATACTTGGTTTAATCTAATTCATTACTCTGTAAAGGCTGTTTGGCCGAGGCACTACGAGGTTATATTGGCATTTGTGCTATTCCAGCATCATGTTTCTGTGATATTGTTATAATATCAGCTGTTGTTCCAGCTCGTTGTTCTTATGATATTGTTTTTTGGATTATCTTCATTGGTGCCGACTACTTAATTCTGCAGTCGCTGAATAAACTGTATTTATGAAATTGACTTAAAGTAGAGTTCCTGGCATCTAGTGGTTCTTTTTCTTATTTACTACCTTTGTGGTTCGTGGATATGCAGAATAATGTTTGGGAGGAAAGATGTTTAAGGGGGAAGGCAGGAATGTATATATTTATGTAATGTTGGAATGAATGACAATTGTTAAAAAGATAGAAAACATATATGTAAGGTATAATGCATGAGAATAAGTAATTTTAATATGGTTTGTTTTCTTTTATATTAACAAACGTGTGCTTATGTTTTAAGTAATGATTTAATAAAGGCATCTAAAATACACATCTCCTGTAACTGAAAAACCCTCCCACCAACCTGTGGTATTTCCAGATGTACCAGTAACACTACCACCATTCAGTTTCATGTTGTAACTTTCTAATACTATTAGTCAAGGCACAACAGTTAAATGAACTGCCAGCTTGAGTTTTTGTTTTCGTTTTTACACTCACAGAACAGTGTAGGCTTCCCAGCAAGTCTCCTGTCTAAAATGTTTAATAGTTCCAAAGACCTTGGATTAAAAATTTGAGTTAGCCATTTAGATGGAACACTAAAGTAATATGAATTAACTCAATAATTGCAAATACAGCAAACAAGAAATGTCCTAACTAAAACTACATTTGGTTCCTACAGATTAATTTATATCTGTTCCCGAGTTCATACAAACTACTTCTGCAATACAGCACAGCAAATTTTAACAGCCTATGCTTTCGTATATCAGATATTTTCATGCTTAAATCATATTTTACCCACCGTTTACTATAAGTGTATAGGAAACCCTGTGACATCATAAAGGTAATAAGAAAGCAAAGCATATTTGGGGAGCAGTCATTTACACCTTCTTGTCAGCATTCTAAAAAGCTATACATTAGAATTTCTTTGGGGGGTTTACATAACACCATAAAACTGCAAAATGTTCACGGTAAAGAATATAACCTACTGGTAGTATACGGAAACATTAACACCATATCTGAACATGTTATGTATAGATATCTTTCACTACAACATTATGAACTTCATTTAACACCCTATATTGTCGCAGGTCCCCTTCAGAATATCAAAATCTCAAAAGACTAAAAATCAAAATATCTAAAGCTCAAAATATCAAAAATGGAATTGGTCTCTTCTCCACTATTGTGCGATCTTAGAGATGGTATACATAATTAGCAGGGGGTATGGGGGTGCTGCCCCCCACATAAGGGTTGCAAGGGGGCTTGCCCCCTGCAATAAAAGTGTTTTCGATATTTTGATTTTCAGTCTTTTGAACTTTTGATCTTCTGACATAGACCCACTGTCACATATACTATATATCTCAGTGCCCCATTGTACAGTTAATATTGATTTCAGCAGACTAGAACTAGAACCAGGTGCTGCATATCATGAAGTATACCCACATTTAAAATAGTGTGAACTAACTTACAGTTTTTATGTTATGGAAAAAAATGTATTACAGTGCAATGTTCTGTCCTTCTAATTTGAGATTTCAGCTCAAAAGACTGAACTAGACACATTTTGGAGATGTATACACATTTAACAATGTTAAGTATCACTAATTATTTGAGAATCCAATCCCATATATTCATTCTTATTTAACTTTATCATCTTAGCTGATTGATTGTATATAGTTATGTAAGGAATTTCACAAATCTTTAAACATTGACATTGCTGCTCTGTAGTACATGAAGTAAAATCTTCTCTCTTTTGAAGATCATCCTATTATACAGATTTGACTTCATCAGGAGTGATACACAAGAATAAGTAGAAAATATGAATAAACCTGCAGAACTGGGTAAGTGTCTTAGATATGGCAGCTTTTAATTCAATGCAGAGTTATGCATTTAGAAAGTACTATCTCTGAAATACACAACTAAGGGTAGAAGTGACAGCAATAAATAAGGAAAATGATTGGGTTAGTCATTTCAGAGGAGCTAAAGGCAAGCAAACAATGTAAGAGATTGGGATAGGCTGACAACTGAAAACAAGGAGAGAGAGACAGTACCAGTAAAAAGACACTTGGTCATGCCCTGTGTGGATTAATGTGTGCAGTTTTGAAGATCTCATCTTCATAAGCAAATGGACAGGCAAGACATGGTTCAGAGGAGGGTAACATGAATATTAACACTCTTTGTCACAAAAGCCATATAAAGAACATTTGAATAATCTAATCATGTGGTATTGAAGCAAGATGCAGATGAGGGGAGACATTATACAAAGAGTTAAATAACTTAAAGAAATGCAAGGATTCCAAGGTGCAACATCTTAGAAAGTCATGGACTAGTACAGAACAGTACAATCTGAAGTTGCAAAGTGGATGGTTGAGGGAAGACAGCAAGAAGTATTTTACACAGAAAGGGCAGTGGATTACTGGAATAGCATTCATGAAGAGATGCTAGGGCCAAGAACAATAAAGGACTGTATTTGGACAGAAGTAAAACTTTTCTTATTAATAGCAAGGAAAGAAAAAGACTGAACAAGGAACTTGACTTCACAGCCAGCAATACACCATTCCTTATGCTTTTCACATGGTAACGCAAACAGACATGCTCATTGCGCATTGATGATGTATAGCCACACCAAACTTTTCTTAAGAACTTATTTGAATTTTTTTGTCTTGGGAAACATGTTGTGCCAGTACACATCCAACTTCTTAAATTCCAATCCCTAGAGCAAAAAAAAAAAAAAAAAAAAAAAGAAAAAAAGTACTTGTGTATTATTGCAACCACATTTGCAGCATGACAAACAGCTGTTTTCCAAGGCGCAGTCATGCCGACAAATGTTCTGAAAAGCAATGAAACTGTATATCACTGAGAAAGTGAAGGAGGTAGTAAGAGTAAGAAACATTGTGCTTAATGTACAGAAGTGGCCCAACACTGTCTACTAATCACTGCAGGTACACCTTTTGCTTCAGTAACGTTAACTAGTTCTGCACTGCGAGTGACAGAGAAGTGGGCGACACACCTCTGAACTCTCTTCAGCTTTTTGCAAAAACTGCACAGGTTTGTGTCCTTTTTTATTTATTTTTTTTGCCCTGTTGGCCTCACTTCTGCTTTACAAACCACACTTGGAATTTACTGGAGAAAATTAGAAAAGGCACCAAAGTACTGGGAGCAAATAAATAGAGAGAGAAAGGTAATAGAATGGGACAAGGCCAGACAGAAGTTTGGACAGCAGGTTAAACATTGCCTTCTCTATAAGGAAATTATATCAAAATATTGGCAAAGGGATAGGAGTGCTAAGTGAAAGACTACCTCTGGTCAAGTTTTTTGTCAAGTCTAGAACAAATGCTGCTCTTAAAAAGAAGAATAATTAGTAGGGCATATATAATACTGCACAATAACTATAACATTCAATCAGGTGAGGTTAAAAAAGATTGTACATTGCCTTTCTAGTCTCTCTTTCCAAGAGAACAATTGGAAGACATCTATATGACTTCCAAGTATGCAACAAATTCCAGACTGTTTAGAATTTTTGTTTGCAAATGTTTGCACATACATGTTTATATCCTAAGCTTCTGAATTTTTTACCCTCAAGTAGACAGGAAATGCTGGAGGTGTGATGGGAAGGTTTTTTTTTTGGAGTTTAACAAGTTTGCAGATTTCAAAAATGCCATGCAGAGTATTCTTTCAGAAATATTGGGGGAGCAAATGGCTATCACTAAGGAAATGATTCTCTTGAGCAGAGACACAGGATCTGAATTGCCTAAACATCATAAAGCTTTACTAAATTTAATGCTGTTTAGCTGCCAAAAAAGCAATTACTAGAAAATGGAAATTGCAGTCTAAACCTGCTGTAATTGAAGTACTAAATATTGTAAAGAAAATTTAAAAATGGAGGTAGAATCAAGAATAGGAAGGAGAAACTTAGATATAAATAAATGTGTTAATAATATATGCAGAATAATAATAAGAACCACTAGATGCCAGGAACTCCACTTCTTCTAAAATGCATATTAAAGAATATTTCTTTGAAGTTAAAAATACTGAAAATATTGCATTGAATGAAGTAAGTGACTCGGAATCTAAGGAAGCTTTTTATTCCTGTAATTCTGACATGGATACTAATGCTTACAGTAAATTAGATACTTCTTGTATTAGGGTTAATAGCAATTTTATGCCACCTACTAAGAACGAGAATATTTTACGCTTTAATACAGCTGTAAATGTGACTCTAGAAAAATAGTTAAATGAATTCAAACAGAAAGCTATAATGTATAATATGACCAAGCAAGAATGGGATAGTTTAAAACAATTCAGTGAACAGCATAATTTGGTGTTTAAGGCCTCCGATAAAGGGGGCAAGTTAGTAGTTATGAGAAATCAAGACTACTATAAAATGTGTATGCAACATCTTAACAACACCGAAGTATATTGTCAAGTGCAAGAAACAAGATATTTGCAGGCCATTCATGAATATGAACGGCTAATATGTAAGGAACTCTGATTAAATTATTTTTCTAAAACAGATGTTTATGAAAAATTTAGCAGTAAAGATAGTGTTATTGCTAGATTTTACTGTGTCCCTAAGATACATAAAAGTTTTGTTGATCCACCAGGATGACCTATCGTGTCAGCTTCTGGTTACTTTACAAATCAAATAGGCCATTTTTTGCATGAATATTTGGCTAAATATGTGGTTAAACTACCAGCATATATTAAAGATTCAATGGACCTGTTGAAGAAGCTGTCACAAATATGCTGGCAATCAGATATGTACTTCTTGGTTATAGATGTTACAAGTCTGTATACCAGTATACAACATCATTTTGGTATGGAGGCACTTAGCTATTTTATGGGAGATACTCCTAACACTGAGTACATGAAGGAGCGAATACATTTCTGCTTGGTCAATAACATTTTTGAATTCAATGGCAGGCTGTATCAACAGTTACAGGGTACAGCGATGGAAGCGGCATTCGAGCCCATGTATGCAAACCTCTTTATGGGGTTGTTTGAATATAGCCACATTTATAGAAGTTCATTTTACAATAAGTATGTTGTGAATTATTTTAGATATATAGATGATTTGATATTCATCTGTAAAGGTGGCAGAAATGAAGTTACAACTTTTATTGATTATTTGAATAATAGATTTTTGATTAAATATGGTTTGCAAGAAGGAAATAGAGTAAATTACTTAGATCTGACATTGGAAGGAAAGAGTGAGGGGAATATAATAACTCAAATAGAAAATCTGATAAGCCAAGTTATATGTTTTATGCTAATAGTTGTCACCCTGCGCAAACGGTATAATCACTGCCATATGGAGAAATTTTAAGGATTAAAAGACTTTTCAGTGATTTAGAAGAGGCCAAAAGAGAGGCTATTGCAGTTAGTCATATGTTCATTAAAAGAGGCTATTCTGAACAATTAGTTCTAGAAAGTTATAATAAAGCATTTGGGCAGAGAATAAGCAAATATAATAGTAGATGTAGACATGAATTAAGGATCAATAGTGAAAAGGAATGGGATTTACAACAAATTATAGCTTTCATGTCCAAACACACTACTTTTTTCAAATGAACTACAAAAAATGCTTGTTAGTTTCTGGAATATAATAAAAGGGATACACCTTCACTTAAGGATTTGCAACTTAAATTTTCCTACAAAATAGGTAGGAATCTTAAAGAGTTTTTGGTACATAGTGTTTATAAAAGACCAAGTGAGGTAACAGGGAATTTAAGTTTGGACACAGGCACTAAGCATGTGGCAAATGTTCCATTTGCCAATATATAAACAAAACTTTTGAAGAAATAAATGGAAAAAAATTGAAATGAAAGGAAGCTTTACATGTAAAAGTGAAGGCGTGATTTATGCTATTAGATATGAATGTAATAAATTTTATGTGGGAGAAATCAAAAGAAGTTTAGCTGAAAGAGTTGAAGAACATACAAGAGATAGAAAAAAATCATAGAATAGTTAGTCCTTTGGGAGAACATAGTAATGTTAAACATGGAGAGGCTCCTTTAAAATTTAAAGTTACGGTTTTAGAACAAATCAACTCTAAATATATTAGTGAGAACACGGTAAAAGACCTTTAAGAAAGAATCTATTTGAATTTTAAAATATACTTTACAACCCATGGGTTTAAATAGGGAATGGAATTGGAAGAGTTTTATGCAATATTTATGAATATTGTTTTCAACATTAGTTATAGAGTTAAGATCATGAAATGTTGATTTTAATAATTAGAATTTTAGTAAATTACTTAATTGATTGATTACTTGATATTGTATATAAATACTTGGTTTAATCTAATTCATTACTCTGTAAAGGCTGTTTGGCCGAGGCACTACGAGGTTATATTGGCATTTGTGCTATTCCAGCATCATGTTTCTGTGATATTGTTATAATATCAGCTGTTGTTCCAGCTCGTTGTTCTTATGATATTGTTTTGGATTATCTTCATTGGTGCCGACTACTTAATTCTGCAGTCGCTGAATAAACTGTATTTATGAAATTGACTTAAAGTAGAGTTCCTGGCATCTAGTGGTTCTTTTTCTTATTTACTACCTTTGTGGTTCGTGGATATGCAGAATAATGTTTGGGAGGAAAGATGTTTAAGGGGGAAGGCAGGAATGTATATATTTATGTAATGTTGGAATGAATGACAATTGTTAAAAAGATAGAAAACATATATGTAAGGTATAATGCATGAGAATAAGTAATTTTAATATGGTTTGTTTTCTTTTATATTAACAAACGTGTGCTTATGTTTTAAGTAATGATTTAATAAAGGCATCTAAAATACACATCTCCTGTAACTGAAAAACCCTCCCACCAACCTGTGGTATTTCCAGATGTACCAGTAACACTACCACCATTCAGTTTCATGTTGTAACTTTCTAATACTATTAGTCAAGGCACAACAGTTAAATGAACTGCCAGCTTGAGTTTTTGTTTTCGTTTTTACACTCACAGAACAGTGTAGGCTTCCCAGCAAGTCTCCTGTCTAAAATGTTTAATAGTTCCAAAGACCTTGGATTAAAAATTTGAGTTAGCCATTTAGATGGAACACTAAAGTAATATGAATTAACTCAATAATTGCAAATACAGCAAACAAGAAATGTCCTAACTAAAACTACATTTGGTTCCTACAGATTAATTTATATCTGTTCCCGAGTTCATACAAACTACTTCTGCAATACAGCACAGCAAATTTTAACAGCCTATGCTTTCATTATATCAGATATTTTCATGCTTAAATCATATTTTACCCACCGTTTACTATAAGTGTATAGGAAACCCTGTGACATCATAAAGGTAATAAGAAAGCAAAGCATATTTGGGGAGCAGTCATTTACACCTTCTTGTCAGCATTCTAAAAAGCTATACATTAGAATTTCTTTGGGGGGTTTACATAACACCATAAAACTGCAAAATGTTCACGGTAAAGAATATAACCTACTGGTAGTATACGGAAACATTAACACCATATCTGAACATGTTATGTATAGATATCTTTCACTACAACATTATGAACTTCATTTAACACCCTATATTGTCGCAGGTCCCCTTCAGAATATCAAAATCTCAAAAGACTAAAAATCAAAATATCTAAAGCTCAAAATATCAAAAATGGAATTGGTCTCTTCTCCACTATTGTGCGATCTTAGAGATGGTATACATAATTAGCAGGGGGTATGGGGGTGCTGCCCCCCACATAAGGGTTGCAAGGGGGCTTGCCCCCTGCAATAAAAGTGTTTTCGATATTTTGATTTTCAGTCTTTTGAACTTTTGATCTTCTGACATAGACCCACTGTCACATATACTATATATCTCAGTGCCCCATTGTACAGTTAATATTGATTTCAGCAGACTAGAACTAGAACCAGGTGCTGCATATCATGAAGTATACCCACATTTAAAATAGTGTGAACTAACTTACAGTTTTTATGTTATGGAAAAAAATGTATTACAGTGCAATGTTCTGTCCTTCTAATTTGAGATTTCAGCTCAAAAGACTGAACTAGACACATTTTGGAGATGTATACACATTTAACAATGTTAAGTATCACTAATTATTTGAGAATCCAATCCCATATATTCATTCTTATTTAACTTTATCATCTTAGCTGATTGATTGTATATAGTTATGTAAGGAATTTCACAAATCTTTAAACATTGACATTGCTGCTCTGTAGTACATGAAGTAAAATCTTCTCTCTTTTGAAGATCATTCTATTATACGAGATTTGACTTCATCAGGAGTGATACACAAGAATAAGTAGAAAATATGAATAAACCTGCAGAACTGGGTAAGTGTCTTAGATATGGCAGCTTTTAATTCAATGCAGAGTTATGCATTTAGAAAGTACTATCTCTGAAATACACAACTAAGGGTAGAAGTGACAGCAATAAATAAGGAAAATGATTGGGTTAGTCATTTCAGAGGAGCTAAAGGCAAGCAAACAATGTAAGAGATTGGGATAGGCTGACAACTGAAAACAAGGAGAGAGAGACAGTACCAGTAAAAAGACACTTGGTCATGCCCTGTGTGGATTAATGTGTGCAGTTTTGAAGATCTCATCTTCATAAGCAAATGGACAGGCAAGACATGGTTCAGAGGAGGGTAACATGAATATTAACACTCTTTGTCACAAAAGCCATATAAAGAACATTTGAATAATTTAATCATGTGGTATTGAAGCAAGATGCAGATGAGGGGAGACATTATACAAAGAGTTAAATAACTTAAAGAAATGCAAGGATTCCAAGGTGCAACATCTTAGAAAGTCATGGACTAGTACAGAACAGTACAATCTGAAGTTGCAAAGTGGATGGTTGAGGGAAGACAGCAAGAAGTATTTTACACAGAAAGGGCAGTGGATTACTGGAATAGCATTCATGAAGAGATGCTAGGGCCAAGAACAATAAAGGACTGTATTTGGACAGAAGTAAAACTTTTCTTATTAATAGCAAGGAAAGAAAAAGACTGAACAAGGAACTTGACTTCACAGCCAGCAATACACCATTCCTTATGCTTTTCACATGGTAACGCAAACAGACATGCTCATTGCGCATTGATGATGTATAGCCACACCAAACTTTTCTTAAGAACTTATTTGAATTTTTTTGTCTTGGGAAACATGTTGTGCCAGTACACATCCAACTTCTTAAATTCCAATCCCTAGAGCAAAAAAAAAAAAAAAAAAAAAGAAAAAAAGTACTTGTGTATTATTGCAACCACATTTGCAGCATGATAAACTGCTGTTTTCCAAGGCGCAATCATGCTGACAAATGTTCTGAAAAGCAATGGAACTGTATATCGCCGAGAAAGTTAGGAAGAGGTAGTAAGAGTAAGAAACATTGTGCTTAATGTACAGAAGTGGCCCAACACTGTCTACTAATCACTGCAGGTACACCTTTTGCTTCAGTAACGTTAACTAGTTCCGCACTGCGAGTAACAGAGAAGTGGGCAACACACCTCTGAACTCTCTCTTCAGCTTTTTGCAGAAACTGCACAGGTTTGTGTCCTTATTTATTTATTTTTTGCCCTGTTGGCCTCACTTCTGCTTTACAAACCACACTTTCAGCAGGGAGGCATGCAAAAATTAAAAGGATCAAGGAACGGCATTGTGTGGCTTATTCTGCATATACCTATAATGTGATCACAGGGCTTATTGTATCTCTAAAATAGTAGGCAGTTGGCTTAACTATTTGTATTTCCCTCCCAACCATTTTCTTTTATGTCTTCAATGAGTCGTTTCTTAACAGCATTTGTTGCCAGGATAAAACGGAACGTGCATTACGCAGATTGCAACTTATACAAAGCAACATGATATAGTAGCAGTGAAGTGCAAACTTTTCAACAGCCACATTACCCTTTTCATTTTTTTGAGTGATAACCCTGCATTAAATAACCTTCGGTGTGAAAGAAAACACACTGCTTCACATTTCCACTGCATTAACGGTTACATTTGAACATTGGGAAGCAATTGGCATTATCGTGCAATGGTTGTGATAATACGCAAGTACCAAAAAAAAAAAATATATATATATAGCACACACACAAAATCACATTTAACACAGACATGGGCAGTATATTGTTTTCCCCATCTGTGGGTTCATCAGCATATTCTTTTTTGCAAATGTCCATATTTATCAGGTCTTCAGATGAAACATTTAGAAAAGTAGCTCACCTTCATACTTTCTGCAGCAAGGGTTATAATATTTATTGCCAGTGTACTTTTTAACTCCTCATACCATGTTTTTGGATAACTTATCAAATGAAATAAAAACATCAGCACCTAAATTATTTTCCGTGTTTGATTATCTGAAGTTTAAATCCTTATTTGATTACTGTGAAAAGAGATAGTAGTCTGTGTAGTATTACAACTTAATTTACTACTAAACTCAAAAATGACCACAATACTTCCTTTACAGTTACACCATGAAATATTGCATATAGATATATGATATACAAGTTATTTTGCAGTCACTTTAATTTTCAAACTGCTTTCTGGGTGTACTAATTAAACAACTGGAAAATGTACAGAAAAAAAGTATGTTAGCAGAAATTAAAAGACATAATTTGGCTCCTGGAAGTTTGGAAGTCAGATTATACCCTCAGACAATTTATGAGAATTATACGGAAGATCCAGATAAAAAAAATCATAAAGAAATTATAAAAATAATGAAGCATGATACTAATGACAGTAATCTCAGATAGGCTAAAAATGGTATGAAAAGGCGGCCCTCAGGACAATGCTAACCTTGGTGGATGTGCACGTAAGGAGTAAAAATTCAAGAGATTACAAAAAGACTAGAAATTAAAAGTTTGAAAAAAACCTAGAAAGATTAAACATAATCATGTCCAATCAACCTTCTTTATTACAAAAACTACTGGATTTTTCCCATTCACAGAAAAGGGATTCAGTAATATCCATCTGTCCCACTTTGCTTATTTCTGTCTGCAAAATACTCATAAGTTGCTGAGATGCTATAGTTCCTCTTCCTGCATATTTTGCTCTCAATTAATGATAGCATATGCACCGCTACGTCAGTTTTTCTTGGCTGTTGTAAACAGGTCAGAAACCTGTCCAGTGCATCTCTTACTGCAGACAGTAGAGGAACTTTTGTCTTTACTCAATTGACACATATGGTACACTAGACATACTCTCATAAAAGCCTGAATAAAATTAGTATGACACACCTGACACCTACATGCTTGACTGTCCCCACACTGATATAGTTAATAAGTGATTTTTTTTCTTTTCTAAAACTTCACAAAGTTCTTGCCAGTGAATGAGTTAGTAGCGGTTTATGTGAAGTTGACACTAACAACTTTGTTCCTCACCTTAAGTCTCTTAGGACCAGGCCTCTGGGTCATAATATTTCTTGTGCTGATCATACATAGTAAAAGTAGCTTTGGCTGCCAAAGTCCAGTATTCTAGACTTCCTCTAACACATCCTTCCCAAAGTTAACTGCTCCTTTCATACCTTCCTAATGAAATTCTAACAACCCTCAGAGGTTACATCCATAAATAAGCCGGGATGGACTTAGCCTTACAGTGACCTGGCATTATACAATTTGTGTATTCTAAGGTCTGATTATACTGTTCTTTTAGCCCATTTGTCTGCAGATGGCAATAAGGCATGCATCTCTAAAGGTATAACTCATGAAAAAGGACAATTCAATTTCCTCCTTGATCACACAAGATATTTTGAGGAAGCCTCATTTTACTAATTCTACTGCAGAGTTTAAGACCAACTTTTTGGTCTGTGACAGTTTGTGAAGGTACTGCCCAGAGATATCTGGAAGTGTAATCACATGGTCATTGTATACTGATGGGCCTTCCTGGTTTTCAGCAGATAGCCTATTGCATCCACTCCTTAGTGACTCAAATAGACAGAACTATGTAGTATAGGTTTTCAAGGGAGTTCTGGGTGATTTATAACTGAAGTTATATGAAAAACAGTGCACCTTATACAAAAGAAAGATACACCTTACCTGACTAGAATTTCTTACATTATCTGCTGGTGTCCCTCATGAACACTCATAAGGTGGGAAGGAAATAGCCACAATATTTGCTGAGAAGAAACTGGAAACATTTGCTCAATAGAAATAAGTGCCAAAGAAACTGTGAAGAAAAGAGTTGTATTCAAGCAGCCTCAATAACTGTTTTCATGTCATACATTATACATTTGTGTGGCAAACATATCACACAGACAACAGCAAAACAGCAGATGTTTACTGTGGCACGACACACAGCTTCCTCCATTTGTGATTATGTACAACTACTGTTTATCACTGTAGTATAGCTGACATTAGGGGGGCAAGAGTTGAGTATGCCAACAGCCCACCCACGCAGTCATGTCCTCAGCATATGTGACATGCCACAAAGATACCAAACAGTATTATATCACCTGCCAAAGCAGATCCTGCCTCATTCATGGCAGACCCATGCATACAAAGGTTATATGGATATCTGGTTGCAGCTAATGCTTATTCTTATGGTATATTCTTGAAGATGGGCTCCAAGTAGATCATGTCATGTCATCTACACGACATTAATATTATAGAAGCTAATATACTTCCGAGTTGGAGGTGCAGTGTGCATGGATGTAGCTCTATCCAGGTATAACATAGACAGCAGTGTCTCATTCTCTGTTTTTCAGATCTAGCTTATAGTCAAATGGAACTGGCGTCACTCTGTAATAGGTTCATAGTTGATTACTATGCTCATGACCGTAAGTGGTCTTTTTTAGGCCTAGCCATACTTTCTAAATGTATCTGACAAGTTTTGATACCCCAGGGTTATTTTAAAGAGTATATGTAGGTTTGGGCATGAGGGGTTAAGCACTAAAGTACAGTTTTGTACCTACCATAAATGTAGATGTTCGAGTGCTAATACAGCTGCAGTAATCACAGATGGGTTTTCAGCCGTCAGGCAGTCCCTCGGTCGGCCGAATTCCAAAGTCTTGGTCCGGCGTCGGTTGTTGTCGCTTACTCTTCTGACGTCAGGAAGGCCAGAGTATATAAGACACAGCCGACGCCATGTTCTTCAGTCTTTCTTGCCCCAGATGTCAGGTGCCCCCAAAAGGAAGGCAATACATAAATAAAGCTAATCCACAAATGTAAGCAAATAAAACATAGCAGGATAACCCAGTCAGGAGGTATGAAGAGGTTTTTAGGCCCCATGGCCTTACCAAGAGGGGAAGGAGGGAGGGAAACCTGTACTGCAGCTCTATTAGCACTCGAACATCTACATTTATGGTAGGTACAAAACTGTACTATGTTCATCGTGCATACAGCTGCAGTAATCACAGATGGGTAGAGTCCCAAAGCTATGCATCGGGTGGTAGGTACTAAGAGGAACTGGGTCGAGCCAGAATGCCCTGCAAAACAGCAGTGGCAAAGCCTGCTCTTGTTCTGGAATATAAGGGCAGATGGTAGTGTTTTGTGAAGGTATGTACAGAACTCCAAGTGGCTGCCTCCAAGATATCCTTAGTAGGCACACCTCTGAGGAAGGCTGTAGAGGTGGCTGTGGCCCTGGTGGAGTGAGATCTGATACCAGTAGGGACAGGTTTCCCATGCTGGGAGTAACAAAAACGTATGCAGTGGCCAATCCACTTGGAAATGGTCTGTTTGGTAACTGGTTTCCCTGGAGCCCCTACTGCATAGGACACAAAAAGTTGGTCTGATTTCCTGAAGGACTTTGTTCTGTCCAAATAGTAACGTAGCTGCCTATGGATGTCTAAAGAGTGAAGCAGCCTTTCCCCTTTGTTTTGAGGGTTAGGATAAAAGGTAGGAAGGTGTATGGCTTGGTTTAAGGCTACCCTAGATACCACTTTAGGCATAAAGGATGGGTTGGTACGAAGGGAGACCCTGTCCTGATGGAAGATGAGGAATGGCTGCACCGCCATGAGGGCCTGCAGTTCAGAAACCCTACGAGCTGAAGTGATGGCCAGAAGGAAAGCTGTTTTCCAGGACAAAATTGTAGATCTGTTGAAGCAGCAGGTTCAAAGGGAGGCAATGTTAATTTTTCTAGTATGTAATTAAGGTCCCAGGCTGGAATTGGTTGTTTCCTTGGAGGTCTTATATTCTTAGCCCCTCTGAGGAACTGACGCAAGAGTGGGTGTGAGAATAAAGGAGGGTCCGTGTTGAATTCTGCAGAAATGGCTGAGGCGTGTATTTTGATTGAAGAAAATGAAAGTCCACTGCTCAGTAGTTCAGCTAGGTACTGTAACACCTGAGGCAAGTTTAATTTTCTAGGGTCCTGCCCTCTTTTCTCATTCCAACAGCAAAACTGCTTCCATTTTGCGGAGTAAGCTTTTCTACTAGATGGTCTTCTGGCCTCCAAAATGACATCCTGCACCTCCTTGGAGAGTATAGTTTGATGTGGTGTTAAGGAATTTTCCATGCAGTGAGGTTGAGTGTTTTCAGCTGGCTGTGAAGGGTTTTGTAGTTGTTCTGCGTCAGTAGAAGTGGTATTAGAGGCAGGGGCCAGGGAGGAGTATGTGTTAGACTCCTCAGGAGTGGATACCAGTGTTGCCTTGGCCAATCTGGAGCAATCAGTATCATCCTCGGATTGTCTGTTCTTGCTTTCAAAAGTACCTTGGGCAGAAGAGGTAGAGGTGGGAATGCATAAACTGTCCATGTTGTCCAACTGAATGAAAGGGCGTCCACTTTCCAGACCTTTGGATGGTAGGTCCTTGAACAAAACCTTTTCAATTGATGGTTTCTGTGGGAGGCAAAAAGATCTATATCTGGCCTCCCCCACACTTGGACTATCTCCATAAACACCTGTGGATGAAGCTTCCATTCGTGTGGATCCGTCATATTTCTGCTCAGAGTGTCTGCCAGAGTGTTTTCCATCCCTGGCAAGTACTGTGCTTGAAGTTCTATTTGTCTTTCCAGAGCCAAGTTCCAAAGAGTCATGGCTAGTCTGCACAAGGGGTATGAGTGAGTTCCTCCTTGTTTGTTTATGTACCACATAACTGTGGTGTTCTGTTCTTATGAGCAATTGCCCTGGATGTAGAAAGTCCTTGAGAGCTGTAATTGCATGTATTACTGCCAGCATTTCTTTTTGATTGATGTGAAGGTGCTTTTCCTTTTGGGCCCATCTGCCCTGAATGCACCTGTCCTTCATGTGCACCCCCCCAGGCGTAATCTGAGGCGTCTGTGGTTATGACTTGGTTTGCTTGAGGCTTGCAGAATGGGAGGCCTGTGTTTACTTGACATGCTTGGGCCCACCATAAGAATTCCTTTTGTAGACAGGGAATTATTGGTATAATTGCTTCCAAGCTGTGACTGTGTTGAGACCATAGATTTTTTAGGTACCATTGAAGTTTCCTCATATGCAGCTTTGCACACGGGATTAGAAGAATGCCAGATGCCATGAATCCCAGAGCCTGCAGGATTTTCCTTGCAGTAAGCCTGGTACTTTTTGCTAGTATTTTGAAGTACTGAGATAATTGCCCTTGTTTTTCTGGCGTAAGGTATGCCATCTGGGTGTTTGTGTCCAAGCTGGCATCCAGGAAGGTTATTTTCTGAGAAGGTGTTAGCTTTGATTTCTCCTTGTTGATGATGTATCCCAGAGAAAGCAGTAACCGTGTCACATATGCCAGATGTTCCAGAAGTATAGGTTTGCTGTCCGCTTGGATCAGGCAGTCGTCCAGATAAGGGTAAATTTGTATCCCTTGAAGTCTGCAATATGCAATCACTGATGCCAGGCACTTGGTGAATACTCTGGGCGCAGTAAAAGGGCAATGCAGAGAATTGATAGTGGATTGAACCTGCAAGAAATCTGAGGTATCTTCTGCAGCTCTGTCTGATTGGGACATGCAGGTATGCCTCCTTGAGGTCCAATGTTACCAGCCAAAACTCCTTGCCCAGCATGGGAAGAAGTTGCTGTAGTGTGAGCATCTTGAATTTTGGTATGAGTAGAAATGTGTTTAGTATGGATAAGTCCAGAATGGGTATCCAGTCGGTTCCTTTTCTTGGTACCAGGAAAAGTCTTGAATAAAAACCTTGACCTTGTTGGTGCGTAGGTACCTTTTGTATAGCCCTCATGTTTAGGAGCTTTGAAATTTGCATTTGTGCCTCTACCCTTTGATTTTGTGGTAGGTTTGGCATGCCTCTCATTTTTGGAAGAGTGTGAAATTGAAATTTGTAGCCTCTGTTTATAATGTCCAGAATCCATTTGTCTGTTGTGACAATATGCCAATTGCTTGCAAATAATGCTAGTTTCCCTCCCAAAGGTGCTGCCAGTTGAGATTTGCTTGGCATGTAAATGAGGGAGTCATTGAGTTTGCTTTCTGTATTGCTGTGCACTGTCTTCACCACCTGTTGGTGCTGGAGATTGCCATTGTCTGCCTCTATATGACCCTTGTGATTGCCCTCTGCCCTTTCCGCGTCTGTATCTGCCTCTTTGGGGCTTGTCAGTGGCTGGAAAGGACCAGTTTTTTGATGGCCAATTCCTGCTAAATCGTGGTGGCTGGACCTGTAAGAAAGCTTTGACAGTTTGCATAGATTTGGCTTTCTCCTCCATTTTTCGTAATATATCCTCAGCATTAGTACCAAAAAGAACATCCTTTTGTAAAGGTGCATCAAGAAGTTTTGCTTTCACAAGATCAGGCAGATTTTGTTCTCTAAGCCAGGCATGTCTGCGAATGACTGATCCTGTTGCAGCCGCTCTACTGGAGGCCTCTAGGGCATCATAACCACATTGTAAAGTGTGTTTACCCACTTGTTCTGCACTATGCATCATATCCTGTAACTCTTTTAAGTCTGGTTGTTCAGGTTGAGACATTTTGTTTTTTAATTGTGATAACAGGAACTGCTGATATTTAATCATATGAAACTGGCAATTTAAGGCCCTCATGGCTAGGGTGGCCGAGGTATAAACCTTCTTACCCCACCTTTCTAGAGATCTAGATTCCCTTTCTGCAGGAAGTGGATTCTTGGCAGTGGAGGCCTTTATTCCCTTATGGCCTTGTGAAATGGTTTCAGGGTCAGCATTATGGCCTTTGTAGATAAATTGATGAGAACTGGGTACTCTGTAATATCTATCAGGCTTAACTGGAGCAGGAGGCAGTGAATCAGGATTAAGACAAGCCTCCGAATAGACATCATCCAGTACCTCCAAAAAGTACAGTTTTGTACCTACCATAAATGTAGATGCTCGAGGATCCACATTGCTGCAGTCCTAACTATTGGGTAGTCCGCTGTCCAGTCGGCCCGAATACCAAAGTATATGGCTGACGTCGGTCAGGTACTCGCTATGACCAACGTCATATCCTCAGTCTTTTCTTGCCCCAGATGTCAGAAGACCCTGAAAAGATAAGGCCAAAAACCAAAAACTCCCAAAATACCTGCACCAAAAAATATATATACAATATATACACAATCAGCAGAATATAACCTCACCTACACAACCACCCCTAAACACAGAGGGAAGGAGGGAGGATTGGACTGCAGCAATGTGGATCCTCGAACATCTACATTTATGGTAGGTACAAAACTGTACTATGTTCTTCATTCCACATTGCTGCAGTCCTAACTATTGGGTAGAATTCCCAAAGCAGAGGTAAGGGAGGCTGGCAAATCATAAGGAAGCAGGAACTGACAACATGCCTTGCAAAATAGCTGTGGCAAAACCAGCCCTAGACTTAGAGTAGAGAGGAAGGTGATAATGCTTAGAGAAAGTATGCACTGAACTCCAAGTAGCTGCCTCCAAAATATCCTTAGTTGCCACCCCTTAGAAATGCTGTGGAAGTGGCAGTAGCCCTAGTGGAATGAGGCCTAATCCCAGCTGGAATCTCCTTGCCATGATGGGAATAACAAAAAGTAATGCAACACCCAAGCCACCTAGAAATAGTTTGTTTTGACACAGGCTTGCCCTTTGAACTCAAAGCAAAAGAAACAAACAACTGCTGAGACTGCCTAAAATCCTTAGTCCTGCTCAAATAATAACGCAATAGCCTGTGTACATCTAAAGTGTGCAAAATCTTTTCCCCTTTATTTTGGGGATTTGCATAAAAGTAGGCAAATGAATAGTTTGGTTTAAAGCCACACTAGAAACCACCTTAGGCATAAAGGAAGGATTAAAGATACCCTATCCTTATGAAAAATCAAAAAGGCTCCACTGCCATAAGGGCCTGCAACTCAGAAACCCTTCTTGCAGAAGTAATGGCCAACAAAAAGCAGTCTTCCATGACAAGTATTTCAATTCAGCAGTAGCCAGAGGCTCAAAAGGTTGTAGAGTAAGTTTCTCCAACACAAAATTGAGATCCCAAGCAGGAGTAGGAGCTCTTGGGGTCTTATATTCTTTGCCCCTCTAAGAAATTGCTTGAACAAAGGATGCGAAAACAATGGTGGGTCACAATCATAGTGAGCTGAAATTGCTGCAGCATGAATCTTAATGGAAGAGAAAGACAAACCTTTGTCCAGTAACTCAGTAAGATATTGAAGAGCCACACTCAAATTTGGCTCAGTAATCTCCAAATTGTTTGCTGCACTCCAAAACAAAAATCTCTTCCATTTTTCTGCGTACACTTTCCTTGTACTAGGTCTTCTGGCTTCCATAATCACATTTAAAACTTGTTGAGGAAGCTGAGACCTGCTGTCTTTCAAAACAGAATATGCCAGGCTGTTAGATGTAGAGAGTGAAGCTTGACATTGAGCAGATGACCGTCCTCTGAGACAACAGGTGTGGAATCAAGGGTAAAGGCCATGGAGGCTTCCTTACCAGACTCCTCAGTAATGGGTACCAGTGCTGCGAGGCCAATCTGGAGCTATTAAAATCATCCTTGGCTTGTCTTGTCTGACCTTTAGAAGCACCTTTGGAAGAAGAGGCAGAGGTGGAAAGGCATACACATGAAGATTTTTCCAACTGAAAGAAAGAGCATCCACTTTCCAAGCTGTGTGATGAAATCCTTTTGTGCAAAACTTTGGCAGCTGGTGGTTTAGTGGAGAAGCGAACAGATCTATGTCTGGAGTTCCCCATGACACTGTCAATTTTTGAAATACATGAAGATCCAGTTTCACTCGTGGGGATCCATGATTTGTCTGCTTAATACATCTGCTAAGGAGTTCTGTGCTCCCGGCAGAAACCTTGCCTGAAGAGTTAGTTGCAGACTGAGCGCAGTCTCCCATAAAATCATTGCCTGTCTGCACAATGGGTAAGAATGTGTTCCCCTTGTTTGTTGATGTACCACATGACAGTTGTGTTGTCTGTTAGAATCAACACCTGCCCTGGAAGAAGTAACTCCTTGAAAGCAATTAATGCAAACTGAACTGCTAACATCTCTTTCATGTTGATATGTAGATGCTGTAGTCTGGCAGGCCACTTGTCTTGTATCCACTTTCCATTTAGATGAGCTCCCAAGCAATATCTGAGGCATCTGTCGTTAGAATCTGACTTGCCTCTGGCCGGGTCACAGAGAGTCCCTTGTTTAGGTGACATTCCTGAGCCCACCACAAAAATTCCTTTGAATGCAAGGTATTATTTGAATGACAGTGTCCAAATCCTGGCAGTGCTGTGTCCACAGATTTTGAGATACCATTGTAGCTTCCTCATATGCAGTTTGGCATTGGGAAGCACCAGAATACAAGATGCCATGAACCCTAAGGCTTGAAGGACTGTCCTTGCAGTCAGCCCGGACTGAAGAGATAGATGATGGAAGTAACTGGAAAGATTCTTTTGTTTGTCCGGGGTTAAAAGGCCATCTGGGCTGCTGTATTCAGTCTCACACCCAGAAAGCACATGTCTTGAGAGGGTACTAGACTGGACTTTATTTCGTTCACAGAATACCCTAGGCATCTTAGCACTGTTATGACATATTCCAGATGCTGTAGAAGATCTTCCTTTTCTTGAGCCAGAATCAGGCAGTCGTCCAAGTAAGGATAGATTTGGATTCCTTTTAGCCTGAAGTAAGCTATCACTGGAGCCAGAACCTTTGTGAATACTCTGGGCGCAGTAGATAAGCCAAAGGGCAATGCAGAGAACTGATAATGAGAATTTCCAGCTCGCAGATACTTCCTGCAACTTAGTCTTATTGGCACATGAAGGTAAGCTTCCTTGAGAACTAAAGTTACCATCCAGTGATCTTTGCCCAGCAGAGGTAAAAGCTGTTGTAACGTCAACATTTTGAACTTGGGAATGTCCAGATAAGTGTTGAGGATAGATAAATCCAGAATTGGTCTCCACGTGTTCCCCTTCTTTGGTACTAGGAACAGGCGAGAATAAAATCCTAGGCCCCTTTCCGGCTGGGAACTGACTGAATGGCCCCTATTTGGAGCAACAGAGAAATTTGCTTGTGAGCCTCTGTTCTTTGAAGAGGAGGAATGTCTGGCATGCCTTTGAAAGGAGGCAAGGTATGGAAATAAAACCTGTAGCCGTGGTGAATAATATCCAGAACCCATCTGTCTTGGGTAATTAAATCCCAATTTTCTTTGAAAAGAGACAGCCTTCCTCCCAAAGGTGCTGCCAGGCAAGAACGTACTGGCAGCTGAAAAGGCAGGTCATTGGGTCTGCTTACGGAACAGGTGACCCCTGCCCTCACCCGAGGTCTGAGCAGGGGAACTTCCTGTCCTAGGCCTAAAAGAACCCTGAGCTCTCCCTACCACGTCTAGACCTACCCCTAGACTGGGAATCATAAGCAGGATAAGTCCATCCCTTAGTAGGCCAATTTCTACTAAACTCCGGAGGCTGCACCTGCAAAAAATCTTTAACAGTTTGCATAGACTTAGCCTTGTCCTCCATTTTCTTCAAAACTGCTTCCACAGGCGAACCAAACAACACATCAGACTGTAAAGGAGCATCCAAAATCCTTGTCTTAACATGCTCAGCTAAATTCTGATCTCTCAGCCAGGCGTGCCTACGAAGAACAGAACCAGTGGCAGCCACCCTGGAGGAGGCCTGCACAGCATCAAAACCACACTGCAAGGAATGTTTACCCACCTGTTCAGACACATGAACTAAATCCTGCAACTCTTTACACTCAATACCTTCAGCCAGAGCATCCACCTTAGATTTCAACTGTGAAAGAAGATAATTCTGATATTTTAACATGTGAAACTGACAATTCAACGCCCTCATGGCTAAAGTGGAAGAAGTATACACTTTCTTTCCCCATCTATCCAAAGCCCTTGCCTCTTTATCAGGAGGGACAGGATTTTTAACAACTGAGGCCTTCACACCTTTAGGCCCCTGAGAGACAGTTTCTGGGTCTGCCCTAGGACTCTTAAAAAGATACTTATGAGCTTCAGGCACCCTATAATACCTATCCGGTTTAACTGGGGCAGGAGGCAAAGAATCAGGATTCAGGGAAGCCTCTGCAAACACATCTTCCACCACATTCAAAACAGGAGGTATAGCTAAAGGCCTATGCTGGGGTAAAAACAAGAATTCCCTAAGTCTTTTCCTGGAATCAGAGAAATCTTGACCTTCCCATTTAAAATGCTCCCTCATGGAATGCAGAGTCTCTGAAAATGAAAAATCCTCAGGAGGAGAAGCAGAAGGAGTAGAATCATCCACATCAGAATCAGAATAAGGAGGGTACTCCTGCAAGTCTTCAGCCAAAGACTCAAGCCTCCGAGCATTGCTCAAAACTCTCAAACTCAGGTTCCACCCTAGGCCTCTTATCAGGAGGGGGCATAGAACCCCTAATCATAGTAATCAAATCCTCTGCCATTTTAAGCATATGTTTCTTAGGCAAAGATCCTGAAGCACTAGGAGAAACCCCACAGAAGCTAAACTTGGCCTGCCCCTCAAAGAAGCCTTGGAAACTGAGGCTCTAACCACCTTAGGAAGAGAGGGAAGAACAGCCACCTGAGAAGCCCCCTCAGCCTGGCCTACTTCCTGAGAGGATACATCCTGTAACAGTAAAGTCTCTCCTGAGACTCCAAAGAGACACCTGGCAAAACCTCCGGCTCCACTGAGCCTTCCAAGAACCGGCGTCTGGGACTGTCGGTTCCTCCACCAGGCTTTGCTGCTTTATCTTTGAGCATCCGACGGCATTTTATAATTACAACGCTTCCCAAACACTAACCTGGCACAGTCTAACCTTCTCTTAATAGTGCGTTTGTTAAATCTAGCACAAGAGCGGCATCCAACAACGTCGTGCTCAGGCCCTAAACAAGGTATACACAAAGTATGGTAATCCCTATGAGGTATCTGTTTCCCACAAGAAATACAGTTATTCACTTTTCTGACATCCGGTTAAATACTGAGGCAAGAAAAACCAAAATATTTAGCCAACTTTGATTCGGTCTGAAACTCTGACTTCAGAAACTTTCAGAACGCCAACCTGCACTCGCAAAATTGCTTCTGCATCGGACCATGCGGCAAAAAAGACTGAGGATATGACGTCGGTCATGCGCATTAGTACCCTCTGAGGGCCGACTGGACAGCGGACTACCCAATAGTTAGGACTGCAGCAATGTGGAATGAAGAACATCAGGGGGGATAGCCAGAGGTCTGTGCTGAGGTAGCCAAAGAAATTCCCTAAGTCTTTTCTTGGAATCTGAAAAGTCTTGGCCTTCCCAATGGAAGTGTTCCCTCAAAGTGTGTAAGGTTTCCCCAAAAGAAAAATCCTCAGGGGGGGGATACAGACGGAATAGACTGCTCTGCATCCGAATCCTCAAAGGGGGAATAAGAGTGTTCCTCAGCATCAGAATGTTCTGATAAAATGGATCCCTGATCAGAAGAGGGGGATTCTTCCTCCACTCTGGGTCTCTTGTCAGGAGGGGGCTGAGAACCTCTGATAAGAGTTATTAGATCCTCAGCCATTTTAAGCATCTGCTTCTTAGGCATGGGTCCAGGAGATGGGCCTTGTGCAGCAGGCCTAACTGGATGCCTGGCTGCTTTGGATTTAGTGAAGGCCTTAATAGAAAAGGAGGATGAAGGCCTAAATACACCATGGGTGGAAGTAGATCTGTCCACATTAGTAGGCTCGGCATAAGCTGGAGCTTCGGTTGTAGTCTGGGAAAGGGCCGATGACCCAGCGGTCTCAGGTACAGAAGACGCCGCCGAAGGAGTGTCGTCGGTAGTCAGGGACTGCAAAGGCGTCTCAATGAGAACCGGACCACGTGGAACCTGTTTCGGCGTGGTGTCGGTGGAGACCGCGGGCCTCGCATGTCGGTCCTTTTCCTTGCGTTTTTTGGATAAAACGGTTGTCGGAGTATCCGACGACATTTTATAGTCAAAAGCTTTACCAAAAAAGTGTTGGGCGAACTCCGCCCGACGCTTGATAGTGCGTTTATTGAAGGTAGCGCAAAAGCGACAGCCCGAGACGTCGTGGTCTGGGCCCAAACAAGGTATGCAAAGGGAATGGAAATCCTTATGTGGTATTTGCTTCCCACAAGAAATACAATTATTAACTTTTTCTGACATCGGTCTGAGGCAAGAAAAGATTCTAACGGGTACTTAGCTTTAATGAAGACTTCGGTTCCAAATATTTTCGTAATTCAGGAGCTGGCCGACCGGCACTTGCGAACTGCTTCTGCTTCGGGCATCGCGCGGCAAAAAAAGACTGGGGAACATGGCGTCGGCTGTGTCTTATATACTCTGGCCTTCCTGACGTCAGAAGAGTAAGCGACAACAACCGACGCCGGACCAAGACTTTGGAATTCGGCCGACCGAGGGACCGCCTGACGGCTGAAAACCCATCTGTGATTACTGCAGCTGTATGCACGATGAACATCAGGCTGTTGGTGTCTACTAGAGAGACAGGTGCCAGACCAGTGGTAAATTTCTGATTCCCCACTCACTAGTCCAAGTTGCATTTGGATTGGGTTAGGGAAGATCTCTGCTTCACATGAATGAGAAGCCTTTTCCAAAGAGGTAGTCTCGCCAAGACAGATACCAGCACCCTCCCCCCAACATGACATATTCGTATTACAGATGAGGTGTAGGCTCCTAGATCAAGTAATTCTGATGTTATTTGATTTTTGGATGTGCAACAGGTTCATCAGTGTGGGATCAGGGGAGACTTTGCAGGCCAGGCATATATCACCTGTCAGCAGTCTGTAGGAGACTGAATATAGGGATAGGGCTTGTTCTGGCTCCCCTGGCTGTGCATAGCAAGTGTAATCTCCTCTAATCTGTAGTAAGATGTATTGAGATGTTTACTCACCACCATAGGGTTAGTAGACAGTGACTCAATCAAAATTACACCTGTGGAGACCATTAAATAGTTTAATTCCCAAACTGTTCAGATCCTAATACAAGATGGCATTCGAAGGTCAAATAATGATGCTTTGACACACTCCAGCAATAGACATGTGGCTGCAATGGAGTCTACCACACAACTGAAGAAAATGGGGGAGAAGGGAGGAGTTAACTAACAGAGCTAGGCTACAGGAAAACAACTAGGACAAAATACAAAAAAGGCAATTTCTTAGCTGAACAGCAAATACACAAGTATGTGTAACATGACACTCCCCGCCTGAAATCTTTAGATTTCACCAAACAATAACAATAAACATTAAGTCCATGATATATTTGGAACCTCTTTAGTCTCTGGAACCTGGAAAATAAGAGGGAGGGGAGAACAAGTGGATAAATGCAAACATCATAATGAATTCTTGCTGTTACCAACACCTCTGAAGACCTGGGCAAGCAGGATCGGGAACAGATCAAAGTTCAGGTAGTAGAATCTGAAGATGCGTTTACATGCTTGGAAAGAAGCAACACCAGATCGGTGACAGGTCTGAAGAAAAGTCGTGCTGACCCTTCCTTAATTACCTTGACCTACTACCTACCGAAACTTTCCATCATTACTGGGCATAGTTTGGGTAATGAGTCCCATGGTCCAGTGGTTATGATGAGCATCTCTGTCTTTGAGAAGAACCACATCACTTACTCTTAAAATTTGGCTTACTGGCTTGCCATTTACTGCGACCTTGAAGAGTGGAAAGGTATTCCTGCTTCTGACGACTCCAGAACACATTAGTAAGGTGTTGAACTGGTTTCCATTGTTGTTTAAGAATATTAGAGCAGTCAAGGTCCCCTGGAGGGGCAGGCGCTACTCTGGTTTTCTGAGTAAGCAGAGTAGCTGGAGTGAGCAACAATGGAGATTCTGGATCCAGACACCGGAACTAGTGGTCTGGCATTAATTATGGTAGAGACTTCGGTCAGAAGAGTAGTTAAGATCTGGTGAGTGAGTTGAGAAGATGCGAGACTGAGCAGCACAGAATCTAGGATCCTTAGAGTGATCCCAATCATGCGTTCCCAAGAACCTCCCAGACAAATGAGGACTGAACTTACAGTCACACCCTTTGCTAATTAAGAATTTCCTTACTTCCAAACCATTGTTTGCCCCTGTGAAGTTGGTTCCGCAGTCCGATCTTAGCTTTACTGGTCCTCTCATAGGGAGAAATCTTCTGAAAGCATTAATAAAACATGATGTTTCCATAGATTCTATGACTTCAATGTGCACAGCACGAATGCTGAGACAAGTAAACAGTATGGCCCAACGTTTGCTGTTAGCAAATCCGTGATGAGTTCTAGGAGTTGCTACAGACCAGGGGCCAAAAACATCCAGGCCAACATAAGTAAAGGGTGGTTCTGCTTAGTCTGACAGGTGGGAGATTTGCCATCTGTTGTTGCTGGTGTCTCTCTCTCAGTTTTTGACATTTGACGCACTGTGAAGTATGGAGGATATGCGTCTTCTAGTGCCGACAATCCACAAACCTGCGGATCGAATAGCACCTTCAGTAAAGTGGTGACCTTTGTGCTAAACTTGCTCATGGTAATGTCTTACCAGTAATGTTGCAATGTGATGTTGGCCTGTAACAATGACAGGATATTGTTCTATATCGTTGAGATCAGTCCTTCCCAAGCGACCTCCACCTCTGAGAACATCCTGGTTGTCAATTACTGGATTTAGTTTATAAAGAGAGCTACCTTTAGAAAGATTGACCCCCCTCTTTGAAATGCTGTGGAGTTCCTGAGAGTACACCTCATGTTGAACACTATGGATAAATGTTTGCTCTGCTTGAGAGACTTCATTGATCGAGGGATGTTCTTTACATATGTGCCACCCATGACAAGCTTTAGGATTGTTGTTTTTGTTTATAAATAGGTGAGCAACATGAATCAACTGATGACCACCTGGAGAAACACTGAAAACGATGAGAACTCAGCCCCACTCTAGATTTCACACAAGTGGTGAGTGCAATGGTGGTAGGTCTGATTTCTTTGTCTGAATCAGGGTTTATCAGTTCAAAGTTGGAATCAACATGGTTTGTAATAACCTCTTTGAGGTGAACAAGAAATGTCCTGAAAGGCAGTTGCTGATACAGTATGGGTCCTACAATCAGCAGGGTTGATGTCAGTAGGAACGTAATGCCATTGGTTGGGAGTAGAAAACTTCCTAATGCATTCCACCCTATTACTGACATACACATAGAACTGTCTTGCTTGGTTGTGAATGTATCTAAGGACTATTTTACTGTGTACAAGTAAAAGGAATGAATTTTCATGTTCAAGATTTATAAGCTCAGGAATTTCAATGGCTAACACTGCTGGCACAAAGTTCAAGCCTTTGCATGGTATGAGCAGGTTTTGGAGCGAGTTTTGCCTTACCAAGGGCAAATCCAACAGTTACCTTTCCATCTAATCCTATAACTCTGAGATAGCCACAGCAGGTACAGCTTCAATGGAAGCATCAAAGAAGATGGGAATCTCTCTTTTGATAGCATTGATACTCCCTGTACGGGTGTAGCAGCGTGGTATTTGAAGTTTCTCCAAGGCATTCAGGGAATCCTTCCATGTTTCCCATCTTCGTTGTTTTTCTCTGGGGACAGGAGTATCCCAATCAACATGTTCAGAATTGAATAGTCTTAATAGTATCTTGCTCTGAATGGTAAAGTGTGCTATGAAGCCCAGTGGATCATAGATGCTGCTTGCTACAGGCAAAACTCCACGTTTGGTGAAGGGCTTATCACAAGCTGACATTTGAAATATGAATGAGCCTTGCTTGACATTCCAAAGCAGCCCGAGGCTGTGTTGCATGAGGGTGATATTAGACCCTAGTTCAAAGTTCTTTAGACTGTCAGCATGGTCCTCAGAATGAAAAGCTCCATTTACCTTGATGCTGTTGGAGACTATCTTGTGAAGTCCGAGATTAGATACAGCCAGCATATCTTGAGTTCTGGCAAGGAGATTGATCGCTTCTTCCTAAGCCCATCATCTACATAAATGTTTCTTTCAACAGACTGGCGTGAATCAGACCCAGATTCCCTTTCACCTTCTTGGGCAGTTCTTCTCAACCCGTATATTGTGACTGCAGGAGATGGGCTGTTACTGAACACATGTACCTTCTTCCGATAGTCTATGACCTTGTTGTTGACAACACTATTGCGGTACCACCAAAATCTGAGGTAGTTTCTGTTGTCTTCATGAACAATGAAACAATGGAACATTTGTTGGATGTCAGCCATTACCGTAATCAGTTCTTATCTGAAATGGATCAAGACCTCAATTAGGTTATTGTTCAGATTAGACCCAGAGAGGAGAAGGTTATTAAGAGAAACACCTTTATGGCGAGCACTTGAGTCAAAGACCACTCTGATTTGGTCTAGCTTGCGAGGGTGATACACACCAAAACAAAGAAGGTACCAACATTCTTCCCCTTCCTTTAGGGAAGGAGCAGCTTTAGCATGATCTCTATTAAACACCTTCTGCATGAAGTCAACAAAGTGCTTTTTCATTGCGGATTTCCTGTTTAGGGTGCATTCTAGTGAAATAAACTGTGACTCTGCAAGCTGCTTATTGTTTGGCAATTTCATTCTTGGGTATGGAATGGTAATGGTGCCACCCAGCTGTTGGAGTTGCCCTGATAGAATTCTTCGGTCATAATTTTCAAGAATTCCTCATCTTCCCTTGCGGCCGCCAACTGAGTCTTCAGCAGTGGTATCAAACACCATAATGAAAGATTATCATCCCAGGAGTCCAAGCCATAGTTGTACCCTTGGATGACTTGCTGTGGCTTACCATTACTGCATAACCTTTCTTTTACACAGTAGTGATGAGGAAAGGTGGCCTAATGGTTAAGGTGTTTGCCTTACAAACACAAGGTGCAGGGTTTGAGTCTCACAAGGGATAATTGGCTAAGCTTAAAATGGCTCGCAAAGGCAGTTAGCTTAGTACTAATTTATGAACTTATGAACTTTGCAGTCTCTTGAATAAAACATCCTCAATGACTTCAGGGCTGCCAAAGCTATGTTCCAGTCTGTACCAGGCAGCATTAAGACCCACAGCTGGGTTAGCAATATGAACTGCCTTGAGATGCTTAATACGTTCAGAGGAGCTTGGACCAAGCTACCTGATGAGAAAATCTAGTTCTTTGGTAGCTGTAACGTCCATATCACCAACTGCAGACTTAAAGGTGGATTTCCAACCTCTGTAGTTCTCAGGTCTGTCATCAAACTGTGTGAGACCAGTTCTGATAAGATCTTTGCGAAGCATGCACTTTACAACCTGTGACACTTCTGCGTCTTCAGACTTTGTGAGAAGCTGTTGGTTGAACAGTGTTGGTCACATTGACAGTGAGACCATTGCTGAACGACATTGGAACATACGGTGGTGCAAGGGTATTAAGCGAGGAACTGCCTGAGAGCTCAATTGACCGAAGGTTGGTGACTACCTCCATAATATGGTAGGTTAGCTTGAGCAGGGCTGTGTGTGTTGTACTGACCTTGGTTGAGAGGTACTGCAGCAGTAGTCACTGGGAGTAATAGTTCTGAGGAAGTGTCTCTGGCTTCGGGAGCATCAGATAAAATGGAATGCTTGTTGCTTTGGTTGAATACATAGTCTGTAGTGCATTTAAGATAACGCTCAGTGTCCACTGGACCTATGCCGTCTCCGTCACTCCCACTAGCAGCCTGGACTAGAACTCTTAACCTTACCATAGCTGTGGCATGCTCACACTGTTTTTCAAAGGCCTCTATTTCAGCCCTTTCGTGGATGGCTTCAGCCTGCCTTTATACATCTTTCTGCTTTTTTGTGTGCAGCTTCTGCATCTCTGTGGGCAGCTTCAGCCTCTCTTTCTGCTTCTCTGTGTGCAGCTTCTGTTTCTGTGTGGGCAGCTTCTGCCTGTAACTGAGCCTTCCTTTCTGCGAAGGCTGCCTGAATCTTAGCAGCTTCTGCATCAGCAGGGGCTTTGATAAGTTGTTCACTAAGCATGGAAGATCTAGACTGTAAAGACCTACTAGATTTGTCTGGTAGATGAAGAGCGATGGGATCTGGATTCATGGAGCTGTGTAATTCTGACTTCGACCTTAGTCTTTGTAATGCCAAGCTGTCTCCATCAAGATTAAGCTGATCAAACCTCTTTAGTTCTTCTTGTGCTTTCTGAGTGTTATATCTCTGTAATAAATTGACATTTTATGCATAGTCTCAGATAGCTTTGATAGGCAACAATAAATTGCTTGAGTGCACCCTCTAATTGCAGTGCAGTGGATAACAAGAAGCACTGGTATCCCCTATTGCTCAGGCTAACCAACACGGAACATGCCCCACCAAGTGGACCTGTTAACAGAAATGAGGGAGCCATCATACACCCCAACCTGCAGATACTCAAATCGACAGCTTGGAGGATACCTTTATCCCATAGAAGGGGGAACCCCCCCCGACAAACAGGTTGTGGACGTTCCAAAAGAAGCCAAAAGACCTAGCACTAGGAAGTCTTACTCTGACAAACAGAAGAGATTCTGGTGCAGACAATAGGGCAAAGCCCTCGGCAAGCTCAGATGCCTTGATCCCTTCATCATTTATAAATATCCATGCTTCAGCTATTTTAGCCTGCCTTTTCAACCTCCTCTCTTCTCCCATCCTCTCATGAAACAGCTCCTGAGAAGGGCTGCCCACATTAGGCCCCTGATGAAACCTCCTGTTCCCCCATGGGATCTCAAATTTCATTTTGGAGAAGTTCACCTTCCCATCATTCGAGCCAGTTGCTTCTGCAGATATAAAATTCCTGACGTGGAAGACAGCTTTCCTACTAGCCATTACTTCAGCTAGAGGGTTCAGACATTCAGGCCCTTATGTATGTGGAACCTTTCACCACTTCCCACCCAGTCTCTTTTAGGACCAATCCTTCCTTTATGCCCAAGGTGGTGACAGATATCATTAAGCTAGACATACAGTTGCCTACATTATTTCCTTACCCTCGAAACAAGGGAGAAATAAGCCTCCATACTTTGGATGTGCAGAGGCAACTGTATTACTACTTGGACAGAGCTAAGAATGTCAGGAAGTCAGACCAGCTTTTTGTGGCTTTTGCCTGTAGCCCTGAGAGCAGACTGGTTTCTAAAAATCTCCAAATGGATCTTCAACTGCATCTTATATTGCTACAGCCATCATGGAAAGAAGCCTGCAGACCCTGTGAGGAAACACTCCAATAGGGCTATTGCTACATCTGCTGCTTTTCTAAAAGGGGTGGCCACCAAGGACATTTTGGAAGCTGCTACTTGGTCCTCTGTGCATATCTACATCAAACATTATCATCTTCCAACCTTTTCCAAGTCCCATCTCACAAAGCATCCTCTCCTTTCCTTAATCTTTCCATCCACCCTCTTTTCAGCTTTGGAGTCATCCCATCAGTTAAGATTATGGAACATGATGAACACAGTACAGATGTGTACATTGATCATAAATGTAGATGCTCAAGTATATTCACTGTTGCAGTATTCTTTCCCTCCCTCCTTCCCCTCTTGCCTATGGGATGGGGATGGTTATTTTCCTTTCTAGTTCCAGGTTGTCCCCTCTTCCTCAACAGATACTTTGGAGTCTCTGAACTTAGGCCCCTGACCTTAGGGACCTGCTAGGGGGCTACCTGTTGGGGTCAAGAAAGTGTTGCGGTTATGGTGCCACCCAACTCCATTTATATCCAGATGTTGTGACGTCAGACAGTGTGTCTGCCAGCTTCAGGAGGAGAAAATTCTTTGGTAGTCAGGCTGGCCAAGGGCTTCCATGGCAGGAAATCCCATCAGTTAGAACTGCAACAGAATTCACTCAAACATCAACATTTACGGTAAGTGTACACAATTGCACTTTGTTTCCACAAAGTGATTCCTCTTCTAACAAACCCCAGCACTGGGATTTGAAAACTCAAGGGGGTGTTGGGACAAAAGAGACTTCAAGTACGGAGTCTTGCCAGGGGTATCATGAAAATCAAAGGCCAGGAGACACAAAATCCTGCGGTATTTCCCCTAGCAGTGACTGAAATCTAAGTGCAAAATCCTAGAAATAGATCTAGATACAGATATATTTTTCCTATAGAAGAAAAGATTTTTGAACTGTGGTGTCTAGTTGACATCACAGAAACACAACCCCATGAGGACTCAAGACCTTTGAATGTTCTCCTGGAATCCCAGCTTATGTAAGAGATTTCTCTCACCCCAGAGATTCATCAATTTTTGAAAAATACACTGCAAAGATAAAATCATCTAAATATGGAAAAGTGTGGACACCCTGCAGCCTACAGTGAACTAGGAACTGGACCTAGACACTTCTTGAATCCTCTTGGTGCAATGTGATCCAGACACACAAAACTTTAAAAAAATGCCTGAAGTCTGGATGAATAGGAATGTGACAAACAGTTTTTAAAGTTAGTGCTCCCAGGCAACTGGAATGAGGAAGAATGGGTAACAGGTTGTAAAGTGACAGTTTTGAATTTGGCCACAATCACAAACAGGTTTAGGAAAGAATGACTGACAACTTGTCTTCAAGCCTTTTCTTTCTTCAGCATTAAAACATCCTTAAATAAAACCCCTTCCCCATCCGGAAGGGGGAACTTGTTCCATGACCCCCAAGGACATGTGATGAAGGACAGGAAAAACAAGAGTCTGGTCTGGAGGATGAGGAATTACTTCCCATTTGCCCAATCTACACGTTGCCAAAGAGATAAGTGGAGATTCAGACTTTCTGGAAGAAAAAAACGGGCTGCCAGTGTAGAAGCAGGGGAACAAAGTCTCAGTCATTTTGACTTACTGGACTGTCGTTGGTTTTGGGAGTTTATAGAATTTTTCTTGGAACACACTTGCCATTTTTCTTAAATACCCTTTTATCTGCAGTTTACTGAGATGGTTTCTTTTGTTTCTTACCAACACTGGATGAGGAGTTAGAGAATCCTTTGGAAATTTTGGAAAGGGGTGGGCTGAAAAACCTCAAAAGATTCCCTGTATCAGCTTACCCCTTTCATCACCCTTTTTGATCACCTCTGCAGCAGAGGGGCTGCAAACAAAATCTCTATCCAAAGGAGAAATTAGAATCTCATGTTTATCATCTGGGAGGTTCAGATAATGCAGCCATGCAAACCTCATCAAAACTGTACCAGTGGCCATAGCCTGTATCAACACAGTCATACACACATGGTATACAATGAGTGGTGATTTGAATAGAAGAAATATTACTTAAACCAGATTTCTCCTCACAAGAATAAACTGCAGACAAAATATTATTCATCTTTCAGAATTAGTCAACAAAAACCTTAAAATGCACCTAACAATTCAATTTTGAAAATCAGAGTTGCAGACCCCCCCATCTTATCAATAATCTTGCCATCCTTTTCAAAAATAGGATTGGAATTAACTACATTTTTAGCAGGTGAAGGATTAATTAAAACTACAGCTGCTGGGTCAGGTTTGGGAATAGTGTACATAAAAACTTACGACTGAGTAACTTTATACATCCTGTCTGCCTTTTTAGGGGTAGCTGGCTGACTGTCAGGAAAATTGTAGGCAGTAATACACATCCTCCAAAGCTTAAAGAACTGGAGGAATGGGTACTGGTTCTAGAAATTCCTTCTATAACAGGTTTCTCAATTCCTCAGAAAATACTATGAACTAAGTGCTCTCACACTGATAACACTAGCCCATTATAGAAACAGTCTCAGAGAAAGAGAATCTGCCCAGAGTCAGAAACTGAGCTCTACTTTTGAGACAGACTCAGAAATCTGAGGAGAAACCATTTATCTGTCCCTTCATCCTCCTTGTCCAGATTCAGAATCTTTGAATCTCTTCAGAACAGGACATATCCCAATTTCTTTAACCAGGAACTACTTTACAAGACAGATCAATAGCCTGAATTAAATCCTAAGCCAGATACAGAAAACTACTCTTGCCTAAAGAAATTTGAGGAGTTAATACAGGTTTACTTTTCTGTTTCTTTTTGACAGGAAAAATGGGGCTAACAGTGCTATTAATGTCAGCCGCAGCTTCCCCAGGGATGGACACAGCATTGACAAAACAGGGAAGCCTTCCCTGTTCTCCCTCCTAGGGCTGACTAAAGTGGCTCCCCCTTGCCTACTGAGGGGACCAACACAGACAGAGAGGAGGTGCCTAGCCCCCTGGACCATACTGGCTGTAGATGCTACACCAGAGGGATACAGGATAAAAGACAGTGGTCTGAGGTACAACTAATAGCCACAGCAGAGTCACACATCTAGGGCTGAGGCAAACTGCGAGTCTTTGCCATCACAACAGGCTGTTTGCTTAACTTTTTCTTTTTGCAACTGGAAGGACCTATCATGGGACCGACAAGTGTGTTCTATGGTCAAGCAAAAAAATGGTGCTTCTTTCCCAAGGAAAACAAGCAGCAAATGCCGGTAAAAACAAAGTCTTTAAAAAGTCACTTTTTTCCCCCATACGCAAACAGTAAAAAAAGGACTTCCACACACTGACAGCCCCACAAAGTGAAATAAATACAATTTCTTCACAAACAAAATGATTGAGAGATAATTTAAAATAAATTTAAAATTACATGAAAAAAGATCTCTCTCGTTTATAAGTACCATACAATTTTAAGATAGTCTGTTAAAACACAAACTCTTAGCTTTAAAATAAATTTCATGAACAGGAAAGTATTAAACAAAAAATTATTAAATGGAAGTTTTTCCCCCAAAGGGAACCTATCTGCCCAGCAAAAGAAAAGCACACACCTAATGTCCATTCTTAAAAGGCTAATACCATACTTTTTCAGTGGCAGTAAAGGTCTGAAGGGCTCGGCACCCAAACGTATCTATTAGTCAGCTCAGGTCAAGCTGCCTGACAGTTTGGGCATATAGAAGGTGTCCTGAAGCTTTGGAAGCTGGCTGGCTGTTATACCCTTGGCAGGATATAACCAAGACTGCTGTAGCATTTATCAATATGATGAACGTCTTGATTTGCAATAGCGAGGATTTATCAGACGGACCTAGAAGGAAGTCATAACAAAAGAAGGTAGATTTCTGAAAGCACTCATGAAAATATTTTGCATGGAAAATGTGAATTCAGTAGTAGAAACTCAAAACAGATTTTACATATTATTCCCCAAGGTACAATAACTGTGCTAAACTGGACAGAAATTTTGTAGGCTACACGCTCAGGTGTGATAGCCATTTCTGTGCATTTAAAGTGTTTTTTTGATTGTATCTGCTTTATTTTCTGAAAAAACAAACAAACAAACAAACAAAAAAAAATACTTGTTTTCCCGCCTTTCTAAGCTAGTATAGTCCAGTTTTCAGGTTAGTGCTGAATTCAGGACTGTGTTACAAGTTTCTGTGTTTGCCCATACCTTACTTGGATAGAAGGAAGTTTCTCTGTTCACTTGTGAGAGAGGGGAGCTTTGAGCAGCCTGTCTGTCCCTGGAGGAGTGGTTTCAGCCCAGAAATTAGTAGTTTATTGGCCATTTTGGGCCAATTTCTATCTCTTTCATTTCCCTGTTATAAAACCCACATTTGAAAGGTTTTTGCACTTGTATACAGCTCAGCAAGCTCCTGCCTGGTGCCCTGCAAAGTTCTATAGCAGCAGAGAGTGAAAAGGGAGACCTTGGAATGATTAAGTATAATTTTTCTGCATTTTCTTGCTGCCTTTAGCTAATTCCGCCTAAAATGCCAATTTTTTATTTTAGAGTTTCTGTGATTTGAAAAGCTTGTTTCAGCTACACATTGTTAAAATGCAGGCAGTAAAATAAGTACAAAGTCGTTTTTGTGTTTAAATTACCTGTTTAACTGTTGTAGGCTACACACTCAAGTGTGCTAGCCATTTATGTGCATTTAAAGTGTTTTTTTGATTGTATCCGCTTTAATTTTTGAAAAAAACAAAAAAAACAACAACAAAAAACTTGTTTTCCCGCCTTTCTAAGCTAGTATAGTCCTGTTTTCAGGTTAGTGCTGAATTCAAGGCTGTGTTACAAGTTTCTGTGTTTGCCCATTCCTTACTTGGATAGAAGGAAGTTTCTCTGTTCACCTGTGAGAGATGGGAGCTTTGAGCAGCCTGTCACTGGAGGAGTGGTTTCAGCACAGAAATTAGTAGTTTATTGGTCATTTTGGGCTAATTTCTCTCTCTCTCATTTCCTTGCTATAAAACCTGCAGTAGTGTGGTTTTGTGCACCGGAAAGCATCAGTTAGCTGGGGTACAAGTATTCCTGGCTCCACAAAGTCTGCTCTTCAATTTTTCCCTTGGAACTAGACAAACTTTCAACTTAAGCACTCAATTCAATCACTTCTCAGACCGGCACTTGCTCAAAATGTCCAAAAGGGCAGTTTCAGGTGTACTCTACGGTCCAACTGGTGAATCTGGGCATTTTGAGGCAATGTTAGAACTGCCTCATGTACACAGACAACCCTCTCCTCCTACCACCTAACACTAATACATGCGAGAGATGCAATTATACAGCCAAAGTGGAGGCTAAGCTCTCTCAACCCAAGACTGGACCAAGCAGTCAAGAGGAGAAGGGAATTACTTGCATCATACCACTAGTCTCACATAGACCTATGAAACCAGAATCGGCAAAAAACACAAATAAATACACGAAAACATACTCAGAGGTTCTAAATAAAAATCTGCAAAAGCAACAGAGACCTCCAAAGCAGACATCCAAGCAACCTCCACCCCCCAACACAAACCATGAAACACAAACTTCACAAAACCAGTGTGCCACACAATCACAGCCCTTAAGGTAAAATAACATACCCAACACACTAGTAATAGGTGACTCTATAATCAGGCACACTGACGTCCCACTCACTAGGCTGAACAAGAAGGTTACTGTTAGCTGCCAGTCGGGTGTCAGGATCCGCCACATAACACAAGCACTCAGGTCACTCCAGAACAAGTACAAATACGACTCTGTCATTGTCCATGTTGGTGTGAATGACCTGAGCCGTACCTCCTTGGACTACATGAAAAGAGACATGGAGGAGCTCTCTGATCACGTAGCCCAGGCCGGTATGACCCTGACTGAGTAGCATTCTGCCCTCACCAGGAACGATACCACAGAATAAAGAAAAAATTATCAATTTCAACAATTGGTTAAGCTTCTGATGTCATTCAAAGGGGATCCAGTGTCGGTCAGCCTGGGATGACAAGCTTGACAAGCCACTCTGCTTCGCTAGAGATGGCTTGCACCTGTCACCCTTAGGCTTTCAAATACTGGCCAAGGCTCTTGCCACCCCCATAGTGCCTTTTTTAGGCAAGGCTCAAAAGACAAACCCACAGCCGTAAACAGCACAAGTAACAGAAAACGGAGGGTAATGCTACTCAATGCCAGAAGTCTAAACCTCAATAGGCACTCCTCAGTATGGAGAAAATCGATACATGTGCAGTAACAGAAACCTGGTTTAAGGCTCCAGAGAGCACCCCAGCACTATCAGGCTACAACTCATACCATACATTTCGGCCACAAAACTCAGACAGAAATACAAAAGGCAGGGGCATATCCATATTCAACAAGGATACCCACACCTCCAGGTTAGTGGCACAGCACAATGCCCCAGAGATCATCCAAGTGCAACTAACAATGGGAAAAACTGCAATCCAAATTGCAGCTTGCTACAAATCACCCAACGTGTCCCAGGACCCTCACTCCGCATTTCTGGAAACACTGGGAAACAAAGGTCCTGCCAAACATCCTGATATTAGGTGATTTCAATTACCCAAACATTAACTGGGAGAACTACTCAAGTACTCACTACCTTGCCCAACATTTCCTAGAATTTATAAACTCTTAACGCCCTGTATCAACTGGTCAACACCCCCACCAGAGGTGACAACACATTTGACCTGGTCAACACCAACATGGGCGACCGGTGTTCCACACCAGAGGTCAACCCCTCGCTGGTTAGATCTGACCAAAAACTCATCAACTCTGGATATCCACATTCCGTCCCCAAGCCCGGTCAAAGAAACCACAGTGAAAAACTTTTCAAAAGTAAACTTCACGTTACTTAAGACAGAGGTGGAAAGTTTCAAAGTCCCCATGCTAAAGGATAACGCGGTCCAAGCTGCAAAATCCTTTACAATTGCACTCTACGGGCACCTACATGAATCGTGCTATCCCAAGCAAAACCAAGACTCACCCCTAAAAGAAAAGGAAACCAGTCTGGTGGACTCCTGCCATACACAAGCTATACAATAGGAGGAGGAAACTAGTACAGAAAAGAGTAAAATCCCAAGAAGGGAAGACATCCTTGATCAGCATCAGCAGGAAACTACGATCCCTCATAAAATCATCCAATGCTAGCTTCGAAATAAAATTTGCCAAGGACTCCAAAGATAACCACAAGGCATTCTTTAGCTATGTCAAGAATCTAAGTGGCAATTCTCAAATCTGCTCGGAGTTAGTGCAGAATGGCACAAAATACACTAAACTGACCGATATCGCCAACATCCTGGCAGACAGGTTCAGTACAAACTTCACCCCCCTTCTACCCCCAAAAGGGCCCATAACCATACCAGAAGAATGTAGTGCCACGAAATCACAGACACTCAGGTTAAAACAGCCCTCTCCAAAGCCAAAAACACAGCATCAATAGGGCCGGATGGTGTCCCAGGCTGCATCCTAAACGAGCTCAAAGATGAACTAACCCCTCACCTAAACACACTGTTCAAACTCAGCCTCTCCACAGGCTACGTGCCCATAGAGTGGCGCACAGCAATGGATATTCCACTTCACAAAGGTGGAGCCACAAAAGACCCCGGGAACGATCGTCCTATAAGCCTGACTAGCTTGGTCTGCAAGGCTATGGAGCACATCATCACAGATCTCATTAACAGAGACAATGGGAACCTCCAAACAATGGACCCTACCCAGTTCGGCCTTGTTAAGGGCAGATCATGCCTCCTAAACCTGGTGGACTTTTTTGAGACAGTTACCAAGGCTATAGACGAGGGAACGGTGGTCCACACAGTCTACTAGACCTCTCAAAGGCCTTTGACACCATTCCCCATCCAGGTATTATAGACAAGCTCACCAGCCTGAACATAAACCCCTATGTCACGAGATGGGTTGCCAACTGGCTCATGGACAGAACCCACATGGTAAGAGTTGCGGGAGCTAGGTCTGACTCTAAACCAGTTACAAGTGGTGTTTCCCAGGGCTCAGTCCTAGGACCCCTCCTGTTTGGCATGTGCTTCTCAGAGGTACAGACTAGCACAGGAGGACTATGGCTGACCAAGTTCGCAGACAACTGCAAACTAGGGGCTATAACTGACTCTCCGGCTGACAGAGACATCCTCCAAAAGGGTCTAACTGAGACAGATACCTGGTGTTAAAACCATGGTCTCAAGCTAAATGCCAAAATGTGCACAGTCATCCCCTTTGGAAAAAACATAATACCCACAAACTATCACATAGGTGGTAACCCCCTAAATACGGAAGAAGTAATAAGGGATCTGGGGACCCAAGTAGATAGTAACCTCTCCTTTGTCAATTACATAGCCAGTGTGGTTTGAAAATCCTTCTATGTGGCCCATCTAATCATAAAAGGGTTTGCATCCAGATCAAAAGAGGTCATTGTGCCCCTCTACGCATCACTCATCAGACCCATCATAGAGTACAATGTCCCTTAGGATGTACCTTAAAAGACACCTGCAACAACTGGAAAGACCACAGAAGTACCTCACTAAGAGGATCACTGGCCTCAAACAGATGCCCTATGCAGCTCGACTGAAGAAACTCCAGCTGTACTCAATTGCATACCGCCTACTCAGAGGTGATCTCTGCCCGACATACAAGGCCATGTCCAACCCAGAATTGCTGGACATGCTCCACCTAAAGAAAACCATATCCCCTCGAGCCACATGCTCTAGGGATCTAAACCTCACCACAACAATAAATAGGACATGCTGGACAGAAAGACTTCCCATGCTCTGGAACAAGATCTCAATCTACATTAGGCAAAGCTCCTCGCTAACCCTCTTCAAGAGAAACCTTGATGAGTGGATGGGAAACAGAAAGTATATCCCGGGGATCACTTCAATGGCTCTGCTGGACAGAGGCACAGGGAACTAATCTAACGGGGCGGCGTAAGCCAAGACATTCCAGCTAGGCTTATAAATGCCTTCGGGCAGATAGCCTATTACCTACCTATGAACCTATTTCACAGGAAAATGATAATTTAATTGAAAGCTTCAACATACATCCAATTAACTATTGGAGAGCATGCACTAATAAAAATGCAAGGTAATTAAGTAAAAATGAGACAATGGTGCTTTTCAATCTACCTCTTAAAAAGAGAGGAATTTAAGAACTGGATAACGAAATTACTCCAGAGTTCTTACAGAAAATAACAAGCTCTTCATATATTATGGCTACTGAATGGGAAAATGAAACTTTAATGTAAAATAGGCTGGATAATATCCATAAGTTTAGAAAGGTTGCTGTTAAGCAACTACTTTTGATAACTCCAGAGAACAAAAACTTTTAGCACAATGACTTGGGCAACAGAAAGCAGAAATGCGGTCTCCTAACTTAGGGAGCCTATAACCAGAAAAAAACCCCAGAGATTCTGTAGAAGAATTGGACATATTTTTGGAAATTTTATGAACATTTGTATAAAGCAAAGAAATGTGGGAATCAAGAAATATCACAAATGGAAATATTTATGGAAGATTTAATTACAAAAAAGGTTAGGGTAGATGAGACTTGGCAAGATGAGACAAAAATGGTGATGTACAATCAATCAATATTCAGGAAAGCCTCCAAGAACAGATGATATTCCTGTGTAAGTTTGGAAGTGCTAAATCTGGAAAATTTTCTTTAGCACTATTTTAAAAGAAGGGGAAGCATCAACATCTTGTAAGAAAACTTTGGTAATTGCATTACCTGAAGACCCATTAGACTCAGTATCATTGAGACCCACTTCAATTTTAAACCAAAACCATAATGTGTTTAGGTCAATACAAGCTAAAAGACAGACAAAAAAGTGTTGGCAAAAATTGATAGATCTGGATAAATGCAGTTTTATGGAGGGGAGGCAAACATCTGCCAGCATTAATTGAACACTGATGATCCAGATTGAAGCATACTGTAAGAAAATACAGTTGTTGGCCGATCTTCATGCAGAGAAAACATTTCCAACAGAGTAAGCTGGGATTTTATGAATAGGACAAAGGAAGCATTTGCATTTCCTGATGCAATAAGGTTAATTAGGAGAATATATGAAGGACTGGAGGCAATACTTAATGTGGTTGGGCTCCTTTCTGATAAGTTATGACTTCATACTTCAAAAACATAAAATTGGTGAGATGCACACAACTCCCCTCAAATGTTCATATCACTGCCTCTACAGTATTCTAATGCAATTTAAAAAAGATAAAACTGCAAAAGCTGCAGTCAAACTTTGAAAACATTTGACTTTATTGGTACTGATGTTAGCAAGAAAACATTTCCATCGCTGTTCACAGACATACTCCTGTGTATATGTCTGACTGAAAGTTCCAAACATCCAGGGTTACATTTTGCTCTGCCAAATGTCATTTTCATTAAGATACTACAAAAGTAGAGTAGTCCAAGTTTCAAGTTCCTTCAGGCTACCATTACTCTTCTGGTCTGTCAAACTGCAGTAGTAAAACAAGATGTTCTCTATACTTCTTTCCAGGTCTTCAGATGTAGCAAGTCAAAAAAATTTAAGGGCATGGTTTAAACAAGCAGGACAGCATTTATGCAGCCATCATTTTCAGGATTGTTTGTTACTTGAGCATATTTACCTGAAATAATAAACATAAAAAGCAAAGATAAGCAACTTTAAAAAAAACTTGTGTTAGAAAACAGTAGCCAACAAGTAGTGCATTCTCTTTTCCTTCAAATCACTATTTTTGTTGTATTCACTATGATAATTTCAATGACACTCAATAATAAGTTATTATTGGGACTAGTCTATAGCAAATTCTGGACAGCAGTAAGCGTTACTGCATCACATGCCCACAGTACTACTTTGACCCTCTTCCGCATTAATTCACCTCAAAATTACAGTACTGTAAGATTTCAGAAAACTACACAAATTGCTGTCATATCATATGTCAATATTTAAAATATGACGTATGCTAGTTTTCTTAAATACAAAATCACATCTTTAAGCATATTACAGGACAGTCAGCCTGCAAGTTTATAAGACAGAAAACTGAAACCAATACAAAGTCATTCGAACCACAAACTGCTCAATAAAAAAGCTTTATTCAAACTTAAAACCGCTAGTAAAAACTTTCATCTCATAAGGCTTCCTCAGGCAAAGTAAAACAAACACCTCAAGCAACCCGAGGAAGCTTATGAGGCAAAAGTTTTTACTAGCAGTTTTAAGTTTGAATAAAGCTTTTTTATTGAGTGATCTGTGGTTCCAGTGACTTTGTATTGGTTTCAGTTTTTTGAATTGAAGTACACTGGATTTGCTTATGTTGCTGGCTGTTCTTTGCGTTGGGCATTTAAGTTTATAAGACAGCTCTGGATGAGATCTTGATGAGCTACTGTTGGAACAAAAGGTAAAAGAAATGATTGACAGGGTGACTGGCCTAATGACATGAGAGCAGAGAATCTGCCTGTCAAAGCATCCAGTTGACCACCAGGCAGAGTGCAAAATGACACCCAAGGAAGGTTGGAGACTACAGGCAGAATGAATACGGGAAGTGAATTAGTACTCAAACACCCCAGGTAGAACAAAAATGTGAGCATCTGTGAAATGAAAGCCTTATTTAAGTAAGGTGGCTGGGGGGATAAGCAGAATATAACGTCCAAACATGAAATATTATGAAGTAATTTTCTTACTAGCCAGGAAAGCAATACGTATCAAAGAGGGAAGGCCTACCAATACAGGTTGTGAGCTTGACACAACCAAACTCAGCACTGCCAGGATAAAACAAGGAAAAACATCTGAAATCACCACACACAGCATCACCTCAAGACAAAGGGAAATGCCTACTACTCAGTCATACACCTCTACTCTCACTTGCAAATGCTAACAACATAACATGAACCTCATCTTTAAACTGCTGAATTATATAGCCCTGGTTCAGAGGGCGAGTCAGTAAATGATGGTGGTCAGTTCTAACCAAGGAAGATCTAACCGCAGCAAAGCCAATGACCCAACTTGCAGGGACTCAAAGGGTAAAGTTTAGAAAGTCGCTTGTGTCCTGCACCTTCTGTGAAAAAAATTATCACCTAACCAGTTAAGATTTACAAGAAGAAGAAGAAAAAAAGCATTCACTAACACATCCAGTTTAGACAACTTCCGTGTGACCAAGAAAAGACACCCCCAACCCTCGAGACCCTTATTCCATGTACTCCCTCGACCAATCTTGCAAGTGCATAACACTATCAAAAAGAGCAAGTTCTTTTGTCCTCACTGCAGCAAAACTTGTGGTAATGGATCCCACTTCTAACTCTTTGGCAGAAGCAGCATCTGCCATGTCACCTTATCACAATTACAACTTACTTCCAAGATACAGTTGCCCAACTGGCGTAACAGACAATTAACACACCACAACAATCATGCATTTATAAATTATCCAGTTACTAACATCATTACTATAATACAGTTTATTGTAATACATATATATAAATTTATGAACACACACACAGAGTGGATATAAAAAGTGTATACACCCCTGTTAAAATGCCAGGTTTTTGTGATATAAAAAAAATGAGACCACAATACATCATTTCAAATCTTTTCCCACCTTTAATGTGACCTACAACCTGTACAATTCAACTGAAAAACAAATCTGTTCAGGGGAAAAAAATTAAAAAAAAAGTATAATAAACTGGTTGCGCAAGTGTGCACACCCTTAAACTAATACTTTGTTGAAGTACCTTTTGATTTAATTACAGCATTCAATCCTCTTGGGTAGGAGTCTATCAGCATGGCACAGCTTGACTTGGCAATATTTGCCCATTCTTCCTTGCAAAAGCGCTCCAAATCTGTTAGATTACGAGGGCATCTCTTGTGCACAGCCCTCTTCAATAGAAAATCTGTGGGGTGATCTGGATTTAGATCTGGACTCTGGCTGGGCCATTCCAAAACTAACTTTCACCTGTTAAAGCCATTAATTTTGTTGATTTGGATGTATGTTTGGGGTCACTGTCATGTTGAAAGTTGAAATTCCTCTTCATCTTTCTAGCAGACACCAGAGGTTTTGAACCAAACATACCTTTGGAATTGTGGCCATAAAGTTCAAGCTTGGTCTCATCAGACCATAACACATTTTCCCACATACTTTTGGGAGACCTGATGTATTGTTTTGCAAATTTTAGCTGGGCCTGGATGTTTTTTGTGTGTAAAAAAAGGCTTTCATCTTGCAACCCTACCCCATAGTCCAGACATATGAAAAATACGGGAGATTGTTGTCACATGTAGTACACAACTTGCCAGAAATTCCTGCAGCTCCTTCAGCGTTGCTGAAGGTCTCTTGGCAGCCTCCCTGGCCAGATTTCGTCTTGTACTTTCATCAGTTTTGGAGGGATGTCCAGTTCTTTGCAATGTCACGATTTTCTCCACTTTTTGATGACTGTCTTCACTGTGTTCCATGGTATATCCAATGCTGTGGAAATTGTTTTGTACCCTTCTCCTGACTGATACCTTTCAACAATGAGATCCCCTTTGAGGCTTTGTAAGCTCTCTGCGAACCATGGCTTTTGCTGTAGCAGGCAACTGAGTAAATGTCGGGAAAATCCTACTAGGACAGCTGAACTTTATTTGGGGTTAAATCAGAGTCTCTTTAATTGATGGCAGGTATGCACCCAAGAAGACTGAATGCTGTAATTAAATCAAAAGGTGCTTCAACAAAGTATTAGTTTAAGGGTGCGCACAGTTATGCAACCAGCTTATTGTACTTTTTTTATTTTTTTATATTTTTTCCCCATAACATATTTGTTTTTCAATTGACTTGTACAGATTACAGGTCACATTAAAGGTGGGAAAAGTTTTGAAATTATTTATTGCGGTCTCATTTTTTATATCACAAAAAAACTGTCATTTTAACGGGTGTGTACACTTTTTAAATCCACTGTATATAACAAACGCACACAGACGAAATATGAAGAAATCCACTGACTGTATAAAAAAGGAGCAGGATATGAGGTATGTGGTATGTACTACAGGGAGATTAATTTCCTTGCTGCAGATGATATAACAATTTGTCAAGCAGAATAAATAAACCAGAGTGGGATGAGGAATGTAAAGGTGAATTCATATAATCTATGACCTTTGTTTTTACTGGAAGTAGCAGATGGAGAGTTCTGACTCTTATGATGGGTTAAGCTAAGTTGGTTTAAACAGCAGAAGAGCAGGAGCAAGACCATGTACTGATCAGATAATAATTGAAAAAAGAGTGAGTTACAGTATTAAGAAATACAAGCATAGAACTGTTGTCAGATCCGAGCTATTTGGGGAGCAAGGCCATAAAGACTGTAGAGCAAGACATTTGTTTGTTGTACAAGCTTTTGGGTTTACTAGCAGCTGTACCGAGGTTAGGTGCTGTGGGACCTCTTACCAGTTAAGACATTTTAGTGAACAGACAATGGGGAGTTTCTGCATGATGATTACTTGCAAATTTAGTGAGTTGGTTATAAGCTTGTTCCATTTTAAGGAGTAATGTAGACTGAAGACTGGTAAGTACTGTGGAGGAACACAGGAGGGGTGACAACAGGAAGGTAGTGGCTGTGTTTTGTCCTGCTCTGTCAGTAAGATAGGGTTTAACCTTATACAGTAAGCTAAGTTTTTGATGGGTTGTTTATTGTTTTGATTATATGATGGTGACATTTAATTTTGTCATCTATTGTCACCACTAGAAGTTTAGTATGGGAGACTTGCTGTATTTTGGTATTACTGGCTGAGTATATAGTGAAGACTATTTTTTTGGAGAAAGGGATGTTTAGAAGTAATAAGATTAAACTAATCTTCTTGGGAATTAAGGAAAAGTTGAGCCCTATTTAGCCCTGTTTCTACAGATAAAGATTGTTGCATCACTTCTTGCAGTTTAAGGTTTTCATCTGTGAAGATTAAAGTGTCATCTACATACTGAACTATGGCGGCATGTCTTACAGCCATTGAAGAGACTAACAATTAAGAAGGATACTGCAGTAACTAGATATGTGATTTGAAATAAATTGGTTGTGCCGATAGATTTATAGTTGGTGAATAAAAGATTTGTGACTTGACTTTTGAGACCTTTCAGTTCTAAAGAAAAAAAAATGTGCGGCTGACAGAAAATAATTTGTACCCATTCAATGACCATGTTTTAAAAGTGCAAATCGGATAAATAAGAAAATAACTGCACAGTTTTGAACATGTGAAACTGCAGATATTGAAATTAATGAATTTATGGGTTAGTGTGCGAATAATAAAACTGTACATGGAGTTGCAGATGAAAGATGTGGGTAAAATAACTTTTTTGTAGAAAAAAGGAAGCAAGTTATAACTTGAAGAACTGACTACAAAATTATTATGAAAATAATGCAGAAATATTTTGAAGTACTAATTTTTTTTAATTAAAGTAAGAAATGTGAAGACTATTAAATTACAACTAAGGAAATCCTAAATAGTATAAATTAAATTAAGATAGGAAGATTGATGATATATTAAAACCATCTGATAATGTAGGTCATAAAACAATGATGGAGCAGGATGAAAACTGGCAATATTTTCAGGATATTTCCAAGTGTAGATGGATTAAGGGACTGGTAAATAGGCAGAAGAGGGAAAACAGAAACAGTAAAGGTACTGGACAGGAGATGGCCAATGTGCAAGGTACAACTACTTTTAGATGCGACAACAGTATTTATAGTGCACATAAATAGGGAATGCTGGAAAGTAGGGCAAAAAGAAAGAACAAGAATTACCTCTGGTACTAAGTTATGCTGGTAAACTTTTAGTTATGTACTCACCATAACTTCAGATGTTTGGGATCCATCTCGCCTACATTCTGACTGATGGGTTCGGAGCCGATCCCTCGGCTCCGACTCGGCACGCTTATGCCAAAGAGCGAAGTCTCTTATTGGCTGAGCTTACTATATCCCAGGATGCACCACTACCAGTCCCCCAGATCTAGTTTGTCCGCATACATACACAGACACACACGCTGCTTATATAACATCGTCAGATGAAACAAGATAAAAAACAGTAGAACTCAAAACCGTTCAATCTCTTCTGATCTCCAAGGCAGGGGGAAGGAGAGTGGGTATTAGGAATGTAGGCGAGATGGATCCCAAACATCTGAAGTTATGGTGAGTACATAACTAAAAGATGTTATGTGATCCTATCTCGCCTACATTCTGACTGATGGGACAGCGCCCCTAGCACCTGAATCCTGGGTGGCTCACTGGAAAACACTCCTGAGTACCGTGGAACCAAATGATGCTCGCCCTTTAGATGCCACATCCAATTTATAGTGGGAAATGAAAGTGTGCGGGTTGGACCAAGTAGCCGCAGCACAAAACTCAGAGATAGCGAGCTTGGAATGAAAAGCAATAGAAGTAGCCATAGCTCTGGTAGAGTGAGCTTTGATAGATGTTGTAAGTTGCTTATTTGAAGAGGAATAAGCCTGAGTTATGCAATCTCTAATCCATTTGGAGATAGTAGCTTTCGTGATGGTTTGACCCAATTTATTATCTGAAAAGGACACAAACAACTGGTCTGTTTTTCAAATTTGTTGAGTCCTGTCTAGATAGAAGCACAATTGCCTGTGAACATCCAATTTATGGAAGGTGTATTTTGCTTCATTTGAGAATTTTGGAAAGAAAACTGGTAGCTCTAGAGATTGTTGGAGACAGAGATTAGAACAAACCTTTGGAACAAAGGATGGATTAGGCCTAAGTGATACTCTATCCTTGTGAAAAATCAAGTACGGTGGTTTGATAGATAGGGCTTGAAGCTCTGAAACTCTTCTTGCAGAGGTAATTGCAACTAAGAAGGCAGTTTTCCAAGACAGATATTTTAACTCACATGTAGCAGCCGGTTCGAAGGGGAAGATGTTAAGGCACGAAGTACCAAATCAAGATCCCACGGGCAGGATGAAAAACTGGGTGTCTTAACAGCACAGCACCTTTAATGAAAGTTTTGCATAATCTGCTGCTCATCAACGGTGGGTCCATGGATTCGTGAAATTTGGAGATAGCTGCTAGTTGGACTTTAATAGTAGAGACTGAAGATCCCTGAGTAAACAAGGATGTTAAAAATTTCAAGACCTCTGGTATCGGGCAGTGATAGGGTCTAAGCCCCTGAGTTGAGCCCAGATAGCAAACCTCTTCCACTTACTGAGGTACAATTTCTTAGTGGTGGGTTTGTGGGCGAAGATAAAATGTGAATAACTTCCGGGTCTAAGTTGTGATTTCTGACTAAAGTCGGAAGTGGAGGAGCCAAGCTGTTAATTTCAAAGTGTGAAGGGACTGGTGTTGTCGTCCCGACTGATGAATCAGCAGGTCCGGAGTTAGATCCAAAAACCAAGGACCGTCCAGAGCATGTTTCTTTAGGTAGGGGAACCATACCTGACGAGGCCAGTACGGAGCAATTAGTATCATTGTGGACCCCAATTGGGAAGCTTTCTGGATGACTTTGGGGAGGAGTGGAACCGGAGGAAAGGCATAAAGTAGTCCTGTTGGCCAAGGTTGGGCTAGAGCATCCGTAGCTGCCTCCCCCTGACGTGGAGTCAAGGAAAAGAACCTTTTGCACTTTGTGTTTTGTGGTGTTGCAAACAGGTCGCAGCACGGAGTCCCCCATCTTCTGAAAACCTGAGCTGCTACTGTTTCGTTCAGGGACCACTCGTGAGGAGAGAGAATCGTCCTGCTTAATCAGTCTGCCAAAATATTGGATTTCCCTGGAATGTGGGTCGCTACCAAGAAACGGTTGGTAGCTACAGCCCATTCCCGCACCCTCATGGCCTCTCTGCAAAGGGGGTAAGATCTGGTCCCTCCTTGTTTGTTTAGATACCAGACCACCGACATGCTGTCTGTGTGGATGGCGATAATGCCTTGAGGGAGAAACTTGTGGAGGGCCTGTAGGGACAGAAGTAAAGCCCTCATTTACAATACATTGATATGAAGAAAGGTTTCGTCTGGAAGCCAAGAACCCTGAACTAACCTGCCCAGACAATGCCCCCCTCACCCTGTCTGGGAGGCATCCGTTGTCAGGGTGGCCACCGGAGGGGGGATAACAAAAGGTCTTCCCTGATTCAGATTGGATGACTGAAGCCACCAGCGGAGGTCCTGTTTGCACGTTTCTGTAATCAGTATGAGATGATTGAGGGGGAGATTCTGAAAAGACCATTGTGTCGATAACAGCCACTGAAGAATCCTCATGTGCAATCTTGCCAGTGGAACTAGGAGAACCGTGGCAGACATCGAACCTAAAAGTTGCAGGACCATCCTGGCTGGGGCTTTGGATCTTGGAAGCAGGGCTTGGACTTGACCTTGTAAAGTTTGAATCCTTTCGGTAGGAAGGAAGACGCATCAATTTTGAGTCTATCTCTGCTCCTATGAATCTTATGCGCTGAGAGGGCAGCAAGACAGACTTTGACCAATTGAATGTAATTCCCAGGAAGCACCCAGGAGATGGTGGCTTTGAGGTTGTCTATTAGTAGATGCCTGGTGGTGGCAGTCAGGAGCCAGTCGTCCAGATAGGGAAACACTTGGAATCAGAGACTCCTCAGGTGAGCAGTCACTACTGCCAAACACTTGGTGAACACCCTGGGGCTGTGGTGAGACCAAAGGGCAGTGCACAAAATTGGAAATGACTGTCTCCCAGGCTGAAGCGCAGATACCTCCTGGACGCCTGATGTATCGGTATGTGATAATAGGCGTCCTTGAGATCTATGGAGCACATCCAAACATCCTTCTCCAACAATGGGAGAATGGATTGTAAAGTGACCATTCGAATTTGGACTTCATGACGGACTGGTTTAGTTTGCTGAGATCCAATATTGGTCTCAGGTCCCCTGTCTTTTTTGGCACTAAAAGAACCTTGAGTAATTTCGGATCAGATGTGGTCTGTGGGGACCGGTTGGATGAGTCCTTTTCTAGCAGCTTTGAAGCTTCTGCTGCGATTTCCCTTTGACTGGGTGGTGGGTCCGGGATTTTTGGACGGTGGGGGTGAGTGTGTGAAGGGAATGGTGTAACCTCCGGCAATAATCCGAAGCACCCATCTGTCCTGGGTGATAGAGTCCCAGGCTTTTAGGTGCTTGGCAAAGCGGCACCCGACTGGCTCCGGAGCAGCACAGCCGGGCAATCCCTCATGAAGTGTGGGAGGCTGAAGAGCCACGAAAGGACTCGCGGTCTCCAGAATTGCGGGGCCCTATGCGCCTCTGGGCGTCTCCCAGAAAAATTTCCCGTCCTCTGCCTCTGGAAGGGGAATCTTCCTGCTGTTGAGGAAAAACTTCCGTGATTTGGAACCACATCTTCCCTCCTCCTTTAGCCTTGGGATAAGGCCGAAGGGAGTGGAATAACGCACCTACGGCAGATAAAGTTTTTCCCTCTTGCTCACAGCGGTAAGAGTGTCTTTACCTTAGGTCCAAACAAAGAGGACCCATCAAAGGGAGCGTCGTGAAGGAAGACTTGAAGGCCTCCGAAATGACACAAACTGAGCCAGGCTTGTCTCCGTGAGCCACGCCTGTGCCTGCCGCTCTGCCCGCCCTTGCCGCATATGAAATGAGCCTCATGGACGAGTTAGAAATCGAGGTAAGGATAGCCAACTGAGAGCTAACCGACTGGGCTAGCTGCTCAGGTAGGTTACCTGAGAGGGAATCTGACAGCTCCTTGACCAGATCCCTCTGTAGCCTGGTAAAATGTGCCAAATAATTCAGGGACCGTGAGTGTAAAGGCCGCTGAAGTCAGGGTGCGCTTCCTGCATCGTCCATGCTCCTAGACTCCTTATTAGGAGGATGGACGGACGTTGAAGCCTCTGCCACGTCCTGTTGTGTAGCAGATGCCACCACCATGGCATCTACAGCCACGCCTTTTGTCAAGAACTCCTTCTCGGGTGGGGCAGACAAAAATTTGTTAGGGCGAGAAGGCACTGGTTCCACAGTATAGTACAGTTTTGTACCTACCATAAATGTAGATGTTGGAAGATCCACATTGCTGCAGTCCTTACACTTGGGTAGTCCGCTGTCCTCGGTCGGCCCGAATATCAAAGTATAAGGCTGACGTCAGTCAAGGCGCATTTGACTGACATCAGGACGTCAGGGTACAAATGCGCATGACCGACGTCATATCCTCAGTCTTTTCTTGCCCCAGATGTCAGAAGACCCTAAAAATAAAGGTCAAAACCAAAAGACAGCAAACCACCAACCAACCACCCTTGCACTAACTATATGTACAATATATACAATATACACAATATGTACAACCCAACCCACACAACCACCTCTAACTGCAGAGGGAAGGAGGGAGGGTAAATTGGACTGCAGCAATGTGGATCTTCGAACATCTACATTTATGGTAGGTACAAAACTGTACTATGTTCTTCACCTCACATTGCTGCAGTCCTTACACTTGGGTAGAATCCCAAAGCAGAGGTAAGGGAGGATGGCTAACTACAAGGAAGCAGGAGCTGCCAAAATGCCCTGCAAAACAGCAGTGGCAAAACCAGCCCTAGATTTAGAGTAAAGTGGCAGGTGATAATGCCTAGAGAAAGTATGCACTGAACTCCAAGTAGCTGCCTCCAAAATATCCTTGGTTGCCACTCCCCTCAAAAAAGCTGTTGATGTGGCAGTAGCCCTAGTGGAATGAGGCCTAATCCCAGCTGGAATCTCCTTGCCATGATGGGAATAACAGAAAGCAATGCAAAACCCAATCCACTTAGAAATAGTTTGTTTTGACACAGGCTTGCCCTGAGAACTCAAAGCAAAAGAAACAAACAACTGCTGAGACTGCCTGAACCCTTTAGTTCTGTCCAAATAATAACGCAACTGCCTGTGCACATCTAAAGTGTGCAAAATCTTTTCCCCTTTATTTTGGGGATTTGCATAAAAAGTAGGCAAATGAATAGTTTGGTTTAAAGCCACATTAGAAACCATCTTAGGCATAAAGGAAGGATTAGTACGTAATGATACCCTATCCTTATGGAAAATCAAGAAAGGCTCAACCGCCATAAGGGCCTGCAATTCAGAAACCCTTCTTGCAGAGGTAATTGCCAACAAAAAAGTAGTCTTCCATGATAAATATTTCAACTCAGAAGTAGCTGCAGGCTCAAAAGGTTGTAGAGTGAGTTTCTCCAACACAAAATTGAGATCCCAAGCAGGAGTAGGAGCTCTTCGTGGGGGTCTTATATTCTTTGCCCCTCTAAGAAATTGCTTGAACAAAGGATGAGAAAACAATGGTGGGACACAATCATAGTGAGCCGAAATTGCTGCAGCATGAACCTTAATAGAAGAGAAAGACAAACCTTTGTCCAGTAACTCAGTAAGATATTGAAGAGCCACACTCAAATTAGGCTCAGAAACATCAAAATCTTTTGCTGCACTCCAAAATAAAAATCTCTTCCATTTATATGCGTACACTTTCCTTGTACTAGGCCTTCTAGCTTCCAAAATCACATTCAAAACTTGTTGTGGAAGTTGAGACCCCCTATGGTTCAAAACAGAATATGCCAGGCCGTTAGGTGAAGAGAGTGAAGTTTGACATTCAGCAAATGGCTGTCCTCCTGTGACAACAGGTGAGGAATCGAAGGCAAAGGCCATGGAGGCTTCCGTACCAGACTCCTCAGTAATGGGTACCAGTGCTGTCGAGGCCAATCTGGAGCTATTAAAATCATCCTTGGCTTGTCCTGTCTGACCTTTAGAAGTACCTTTGGGAGGAGAGGGAGAGGAGGAAAGGCATACACATGAAGATTGCTCCAATTGAAAGAAAGAGCATCCACTTTCCAAGCTGTGGGATGAAACCTTTTTGTGCAAAACTTTGGCAGCTGATGGTTTAGTGGAGAAGCGAACAGATCTATGTCTGGAGTTCCCCATGACACTGTCAATTTCTGAAATACATGAGGATCCAATTTCCACTCGTGGGGATCCATAATTCATCTGCTCAACACATCTGCTAAGGAGTTCTGTGCTCCTGGCAGAAACCTTGCCTGAAGATTGAGCTGTAAACTGAGAGCAGTCTCCCACAAAATCATTGCTTGCCTGCATAGAGGATAAGAATGCGTTCCCCCTTGCTTGTTGATGTACCACATGACAGTTGTGTTGTCTGTTAGAATCAACACCTGCCCTGGAAGAAGTAAATCCTTGAAAGCTATTAATGCAAACTGGACTGCTAACATCTCCTTCAGGTTGATATGTAGATGTTGTAGTCTGGCAGGCCACTTGTCTTGTATCCACTTTCCATTTAGATGAGCTCCCCAAGCTTTGTCTGAGGCATCTGTCGTTAAAATCTGACTCGCCTCTGGCCGGGTCACAGAGAGTCCCTTGTTTAGGTGACATTCCTGAGCCCACCACAAAATTCCTTTTGAATGCAAGGTATTATTTGAATGACAGTGTCTAGATCCTGGCAGTGCTGTGTCCATACACTTTTGAGATACCATTGCAGCTTCCTCATATGCAGTTTGGCATTGGGAAGCACCAGAATACAAGATGCCATGAACCCTAAGGCTTGAAGGACTGTCCTTGCAGTCAGCCCGGACTGATGAGATAGCTGATGGAAGTAAAGGGATAGACTCTTTTGTTTGTCCGGGGTTAAAAGGCCATCTGGGATGCTGTATTCAGTCTCACACCCAGAAAGCACATGTCCTGAGAGGGTAATAGACTGGACTTTATTTCGTTCACAGAATACCCCAGGCATCTTAGCACTGCTATCACATATTCCAAATGATGAAGAAGCTCTTCCCTTCCTTGAGCCAGAATCAGGCAGTCATCCAAATAAGGATAGATCTGTATTCCTTTTAGCCTGAAGAAAGCTATCACTGGAGCCAGAACTTTCGTGAACACTCTGGGCAGTAGATAAGCCAAAGGGCAATGCAGAGAACTGATAGTGAGAAGTCCCAGCTCGAAAACGGAGATACTTCCTGCAACTTAGTCTGATAGGAACATGAAGGTAAGCCTCCTTGAGATCCAAAGTTACCATCCAATGATCTTTGCCCAGCAGAGGTAAAAGCTGCTGTAACGTCAACATTTTGAACTTGGGAATGTCCAGATAAGTGTTGAGGGTAGATAAATCCAAAATTGGTCTCCACGTGTTCCCCTTCTTTGGTACTAGGAACAGGCGAGAATAAAATCCCAGGCCCACTTCTGGCATAGGAACCGGCTGTATGGCCCCTATTTGGAGTAACAGAGAAACTTGCTTGTGAGCCTCTATTCTTTGTTGAGGAGGAACGTCTGGCATGCCTTTGAAAGGAGGCAAGGTATGGAAATAAAACCTGTAACCGTGGTGTATGATATCCAATACCCATCTGTCTTGGGTAATTAAACTCCAATTTTCTTTGAAAAGTGCCAACCTTCCTCCCAAAGGTGCTGCCAGGCGAGAAGGCTCTGGCAGCTGAAAAGGTAGGTCATTGGGTCTGTTTACGAAAGGACTGACCCCTGCCCTCACCAAGACTGTGCAGGAGAACTCCCTGTTCTAGGCCTGAAAGAGCCCTGAGCTCTGCCCCTACCACGTCTAGATCTACCCCTAGACTGGGAATCATAAGAAGGATACGTCCACCCCTTAGTAGGCCAATTTCTACTAAACTTTGGAGGCTGGACCTGCAAAAAATCTTTAACAGTCTGCATAGACTTAGCCTTGTCTTCCATTTTCTTTAAAACTGCCTCAACAGGAGGACCAAACAACATGTCAGATTGTAAAGGAGCATCTAAAATCCTTGTTTTAACATGTTCAGACAAATTTTGATCCCTTAGCCAGGCGTGCCTGCGAAGAACTGACCCAGTAGCAGCCACCCTAGACGAGGCCTGTACAGCATCAAAACCACATTGCAAAGAATGCTTACCCACCTGTTCAGAAACATGTACTAAATCTTGCAACTCTTTACAACCAATACCTACTGCCAGAGCATCAACCTTAGACTTCAATTGTGAAAGGAGATAGTTTTGGTATTTCAACATGTGAAACTGGCAATTCAAAGCCCTCATAGCAAGAGTGGAAGAAGTATAAACTTTCTTTCCCCATCTATCCAAGGCCCTAGCCTCTTTGTCTGCAGGAACCGGATTCTTTACAACAGAAGCCTTAACACCTTTAGGCCCCTGGCTAACAGTTTCTGGGTCTGCCCTAGGACTCTTAAAAAGATACTTATGAGCTTCAGGCACCCTGTAATACCTATCCGGCTTAACAGGAGCATGAGGCAAAGAATCAGGATTAAGAGAAGCCTCTGAAAAAACATCTCCCACTACATCCAAAACAGGAGGTATAGCCAAAGGCCTATGCTGGGGTAAAAACAAAAATTCCCTAAGCCTTTTCCTGGAATCAGAGAAGTCTTGACCTTCCCACTTAAAATGCTCCCTCATGGAATGAAGGGTTTCTGAAAAAGAAAAATCCTCAGGAGGAGAAGCAGAAGGAGTAGAATCATCCACATCAGAATCAGAATAAGGAGAGTACTCCTGCAAGTCTTCAGCAAGACTCTGAAACATCTGAAGCCTGCTCAAAACCCCCAGCTCAGGCTCCATCCTAGGTCTCTTATCAGGAGGGGCATAGAACCCCTAATCAAAGTAATCAAATCTTCTGCCATTTTAAGCATATGCTTCTTGGGCACAGTTCCTGAAGAGCTAGGGGTAACACCAACTGAAGCTAAACCTGGCCTGCCCCTGGGAGAAGCCTTTGAAACAGAAGGAGAGGGCCTAGCCACCCTAGGAAGGGAGGGGAGTATAGTAACCTGAGAAGCCCCTCAGCCTGACTTGCCTCCTGAGAGGCCACATCTTGCAATAACAAAGTCTCACCCTGGGAACACAAAGAAACCTCCGGTGGAGCCACCGGCTCCACCGACACCTCTAAAGAACCGGCGTCCGGTACAGGCGGTTCTTCTTGCCTAGGCTTAACTGCTTTGTCCTTGCGCTTCTTCGAAGCGGGCCGGAGCATCCGGCGGCATTTTATAATTGCACCGCTTCCCAAAGACTAACCTTGCACAATCCAACCTTCTCTTTATAGTGCGTTTATTAAATCTAGCACAAGAGCGACAGCCAACAACGTCGTGCTCAGGCCCTAAGCAAGGAATACACAAAGTATGATAATCTCTATGCGGTATCTGTTTCCCACAAGAAATGCAATTATTGACTTTTTCTGACATCCGGTAAATCACTGAGGCAAGAAAAACTAAAATATTCCCCAACGGGGTACTTAGCCAACTTTGAACTCGGTCTGAAACTTCGAAATCGAAAAATCTCAGAACGCCAATCGGCACTTGCAATGCTGCTTCTGCATCGGACCATGCGGCAAAAAAGACTGAGGATATGACGTCGGTCATGCGCATTTGTACCCTGACGTCCTGATGTCAGTCAAATGCGCCTTGACCGACGTCAGCCTTATACTTTGATATTCGGGCCGACCGAGGACAGCGGACTACAAAAGTGTAAGGACTGCAGCAATGTGAGATGAAGAACATCTGGATGTTCCCACGCCCTCCGACAAACCAAATCCAGGAGCTCGTCGAAGGGCGGAGACACCCAGGAGGCGGAGGGCTGAGCCCCAAAGGCCTTGAGAAGCACTGACTCATCAGCAGAGGGGGGTTTGGATATCCAGCCGCCTGTTTAAGGATCTCTAAAATGTCTGTGAATGAGACATCATCCGAGGACGACTTTGGGGACCCCTCCGCATCATCAAGATCAGTGTCCGATGTAAGAGACTCGGGGGAGTCCACGTGCTTCCTCTTGCACGATCTCTTCCTTGAGGCTCCTCCGAAGACAACTCAAGAACCCTCAGGAGGAGGAACCCCAGTGGGGTAACCTCAGGCCCCGGGCTCCACTGCCTAGGGACAGGGAACTGCCAAAGACCCAGTCTCCACGCCCAGGAAGGTGCCGGTAAAGCCGTGAGATGGCAAGAAGACTTGGCCAAGGCACTCCTCATAGCTCTGAAAGCCGGACCCCAGAATCCTGGGAGTGTCCGTCCCGGAGCCATGATAGCAGACGGAAGTCCCGCAGCCGAAGCACCGAAAGGGAGGCTCGGAACCGACAGCATAGGTCCCGAAACGTCACCCCCGGGTCCGGCCGAAGTCCGCATGCCAAACTCGGACCCGAAGGCCGGGGTTGGAGTAAGGGTCGGAGCCGACCCTAGGATCTCCACCGGCTCCAACAGCACCTGCTCCGACGGAGCTGAAGCGGTCGGAGGAGGAACGGCAATGGAATGGGCTATCGGCTCCGAAGCCAATTGGGTCGGAGCCGAAACAAATTTTTGAAAGACTGGGGACTGGAACAGTCTTTGGAGCACCCTGTCTATGTCCGAATCTGACATCCTCGATGACCTAGAGGAGACTGAACGGGTTCGAGTTGGCTCTCCAACGCCCCAAGGGGCTAGGGACCGCTCGAGGCGACTCGATAACTATCGGCGCCCGAAGGAATACACAAACCAGTTTCCATCGGTGCGAGGAGGACTTAGGCGCCGAGGAGGAAGTGTCTGAGCGGACAACCTTCATCGGCTCCGAGACCAGTGGAGCCGATGAAGGTGACTCGCCTCGATGCCCCAGCCATCGGCTCCAAGCCAGAGGAGTCGAGACTGGAGGCATCGAGGCAGACTGTTCGCCTCGGCTCGAAGTCCTTGGAGCCGAAGGAGAAGCCTGCCTATGTCTTTTGGCGGTCGGGTCCGACGGACTGGTCGGAGCCGACGCCCTTTTCTTTTTAGCAGGAGAAGGAGAGGATGCTAAAGCTTCTTCAAAAGAGAGTTTTATAAGGCCTTTCAATATAAGCTTATTTTTCCTCTCTTGGAGGACCCTCGAGGAAAAAGCGTGACACACGCTGCAGGACTCCTGCAAATGTTTGGCGCCCAAACAATATACACAGAGAGAGTGGTCATCCGTGATAGACATTTTAAAACTACATTTAGTGCACTTCTTGAAGCCCGAAGGCCTAGGGGCCTGAGACATTATAAGTAAAACTGAGTAACTCTCTCACAGACAAAACTGTGTTGGAATAGACTGACCCTACAAAGATTAACTTGCCGTTTACAATGATATAGCCCGCAATTAAAATAAAGGCCAACTGAAGACATACAACAGTGAATAAATATATAAGGAATCAAAGAACCCCTAAGGGTTCAAAAGGGATTAACTGACAGGAAAGGACCTACGGATCAAGGGAGCCTGTAACCAGAACAAACACCAATCACACACAAAATTTCCACAAAAAAAATCTCAAAACACACACAACAGCACAGAGTAGCTGTTAAAACAGCTTTTTTGTGAAGAATTATCAACTTTCTGACAGAAAAAGTTAGTGAAAAGACACTACTTAGCTCAGCCAGCTCGAGACCACGTCTTTGCTAGTTAGCGGCAAACGAGATCTGGGGGACTGGTAGTGGTGCATCCTGGGATATAGTAAGCTCAGCCAATAAGAGACTTCGCTCTTTGGCATAAGCGTGCCGAGTCGGAGCCGAGGAATCGGCTCCGAACCCATCAGTCAGAATGTAGGCGAGATAGGATCACATAACATCAATACATTATGGGTAAAGAAAGTAACAAAGACAGTGGAAAAATAATGTAAAGCAGGATTAAGTTGGACTTCTTTAAAGTAATCGTATAGATAAATGGTGCGACTGGGGGGAATTTTTTTAGAAGAAAAGAAATGTTGGTATGAGGCACCGAGTAAAGTGAAAAAAAGGAGTAATACCAAAATAGTGGAAGAAACATCAGAAAGTAAAAGTTTATGTAAAATGTTTAGGTTGAATTAAAAAAGTGTGCTTAATGCATTCAGTATCTTTTGGAAAGTAAGTGTATATCGGAGGAGTGTTCATGATTCCAACAGAAAAGGAATGAATAAAAATTGCACTGGGGTAATGTGGGGATTTAGGCCAAATTCCAGAAACATAGTATTGGATATAATAAAAGGAAAATGTGGACTCCCAATAAGTTATTTAGCATTGTCACATGAACTACATTATGACAGTAATTGTGTAGGAGAAATAATTTGTCAGGGCGATTTCTTGTATGGGGAATTCTGCACATTTGTTGGTATACAGAAAAGGAAGAAATTGATGGTAGAAAGGGAGACAGAAGAGTATAAAAGATTTTCATTATAAAAGCTGAATTTGGAACAATTATCAAAAAAAGAAGAAACACTGGTGGGAGGGATGAAGAATTTTTACTGATGGGATCCTTGGGAAACTGTAACCGAGAGGCAGTAATACAAATGGAAGGAAAGACTGAGAGGTATAAAAGAATAGCAAAACTTCTCGAGCAGGATTTTGGTAAATAAGTTACCAGTTAAGACACTTTTATGAAGTACAAACAGATGGACGGAATACTGTATCCCGTTTGTAGAGGAGACAAAAAAAAAGTTATGTACTCACCATAACGCTCCATGTTTGTAGTCCATCTCGCCCTTCATTCTTACATATGGGTTCGGAGCCGATCCCTGGCTCAGACTCGGCCGATTACAAAGCTCAAAGTCTCTCAGTTGGCTCGTGGCAAGGTAGGCATCCCATAGTGCACTAGTAAGAACCCCCAGATCTTGTTTGCTGCTAACTATAAAAGTGATAGAAAAGTTCTCCACAAGGAACAAAGATGAAAGGTCTCCACCCTACCAAAGGCAATACTATCCTGTCTCCAGATCCTCCAAGGATACATGGACGGGGGTAGGTGGGTGGGTTAGTAAGAATGAAGGGCGAGATGGACTACAAACATGGAACGTTATGGTGAGTGCATAACTTCTTTATGTTCTGTAGGCCTATCTCGTCTTCATTCTTACATATGGGACAGCATCCCTAGCACCATTTTCTCGGGTAACTCACGTGAATATACTCCTAAGAACCGTGGAACCAAAGGAGGCTCTACCCCTTGAGGTCAAATCCAATTTGTAATGGAGTAATAAAGGTATGAGGGGTAGCCCAAGTTGCTGCTGCACAAATACTGTCAATTGGGACTCTGGCTTGAAAGGCAGCAGATGTGGATAGGGATCTGGTAGAATGAGCCTTAATTTTAAACGGAAGTTCCTTTTCATTGGATGAGTAGATAAATGAGATACAGTTGGAAAGACAATTAGACAGAGTTACCTAAGAGACTGGCAGACCTTTCCTAGTTTCAGAAAAGGATACGAACAATTGGTCTGATTTTCTAAGTTCCTTGGGTCTATGTAAATAGAACCGTAACTGTCTGTGAACATCAAGTTGATGAAATTTATATTCTGCACTGTTTGAATGATTAGGAAAAAATACTGGCAGTTCGATAGTTTGGTTCAAATTAGACAGAGCAAACTTTGGGGATGAAAGAAGGGTTTGTACGAAGGGAAACTCTGTCTCTATGAAAAATCAAGTAAGGAGGTTTGACTGACAGTACTTGCAACTCTGACACCCTTCTAGCAGATGTAATAGCTACTAGAAAAAAAGAAGTTATGCACTCACCATAACGTTCCATGTTGGTAGTCCATCTCACCCTTCATTTTTACATATGGGTTCGGAGCCGATCCTCGGCTCCAACTTGGCCGATTTTCAAGCTCGAAGACTTCTGGTTGTCTCGTGGCTAAGCAGGTATCTCACGGTGCACCAGTGCAATCCCCAGATCTTGTTTGCTGCTCACTAGCGATAGAAAGAGATAGAAAGAAACCCTTAACCAACAAACCAATACTAAAGGGTCGCCAACCAAAAAATTTATAATATTACCTCCAGATCTTCCAGGATGGGGGCAGGAGGGGGGGTTGGTAAAAATGAAGGGTGAGATGGACTACCAACATGGAACGTTACGGTGAGTACATAACTTCTTTATGTTAGGTAGTCCAATCTCACCTTCATTTTTACATATGGGACAGCGTCCCTAGCACCTTATTCTTGGGTGGCTCATTGGAAGATACTCCTGAGCACCGTGGAGCCAAAGGATGCTCTACTCCTAGAAGCCAAATCCAACTTATAATGAGTAATGAAGGTGTGAGGGGTAGCCCACGTAGCTGCTGCACAGATATGATCAATTGGTACCCTGGGCTTGGAAGGCTGCAGAGGTAGACAGAGACCTGGTAGAGTGAGCCTTGATCCTGTGGGGTAAGGGACTGCCCTTCGAGCTGTAGATGAAAGCTATGCAACTCGAAATCCAGTTAGACAATGTCACCTTAGAAACTGGTAAGCCCAATCTGGAATCAGAAAAGGAAACAAACAACTGGTCTGACTTCCGAAATTCTTTGGTCCGTTGCAAATAGAAATGCAGCTGTCTGTGAACATCCAACTGGTGAAAATGATATTCTGCTGCATTGCTATGATTGGGAAAGAAGACTGGAAGCTCAATGGACTGGTTTTAATGTGGCAGAAGAACAAACTTTGGGAACAAACGAAGGATTGGTACGTAAAGAAACCCTGTCTTTATGAAAAACTAAATAAGGTGGCTTAATAGACAGGGCATGTAGCTCAGAAACATGTCTGGCTGATATAATAGCTACCAAAAACACGGTCTTCCAAGACAAGTACTTTAAGGAAGCTGAATGAGACTGTTCAAAAGGAGGATATGTTAAGTTTGGACAACACAAAATTTAAGTCCCAAGAAGCCACAGGTTCCTGTAAAGGTAGTCTCAGCAAGGTGGCTCCTCTCAAGAAAGTTTTACATAACTTATGCGACATAAGGTTAACATTGGGAGATCCCAAATAAAAATGTGAAATAGCCGCCAATTGTACTTTCATGGTGGCTGCGGCAGATCCCTGCTGAAAAAGCTCCGAAAGGAATTCCAGAATTACGGGAACAGGAGCGGTGTAAGGATCCGCTTTCATTTTCTGTGCCCAAATAGAGAACCTTTTCCACTTACTGTCATACAGCCTTCTGGTTGATTGTTTATGTGAGGATAAAAGAATATGGGACACTGATGATGAAACCTCATGAAGCCTGACTAGAGATGGAACTGGATCAGATGGAACTGGATAAGCCAAGCTATCAATTTGAGGGTGTGGAGAGAGGGGTGTAGCGAACCAGACATGTGGGTCAATAGATCTGGAACTGGGTCCAGGATCGTCCAGGAGAAGAGGCTCGAGGAAGGGAAACCAGACCTGACGAGGCCAGTAAGGCGCAATGAGGATCAACTTGCTTCCCAGTCAGTTGGCTTTCTGTATCACTTTGGGGATAAGAGGGAATGGAGGAAAGGCATAGAGAAGTCCCGTGGGCCAATCGTGTACTAGAGCGTCTCTGGGTGCTTCCCCCAGAGGGGGAATTAGGGAAAAATAACTGCTGCACTTGGCACTGACTGGACTGGCAAAAAGGTCGCAGCGAGGTTGTCCCCATTTTCGGAAAATCTGTTCCACTATTTCCCATTTCAGAGACCACTCGTGGGGCAGCAGGATTGCCCGGCTCAGCTTGTTGGCTATCACGTTGGTTGTCCCCGGAATGTGCATTGCCACCAGAAAGTGCTGGGAAGAAATCGCCCATTCCCAAACTCGCATGGCCTCTCAACAGAGTGGGTAAGATCTGGTACCACCCTGTTTGTTGATATACCACACAACCGACATGTTGTCCGATTGTATCGCAATCGTCCCTGGAGGAAGAAGGTCTTCAAGTGCTTGCAACACCAGAAGCACCGCTCTCATCTCCAGAATGTTGATATGCAGACGAGCCTCGTGTTCTTGCCATGTGCCGTGGACAGTCCTGCCCAGATAATGCCCCCCCCCCCCCAACCTGGGAGGCATCCGTGGTCACAGTGGCAACGGGTTGGGCAGGCACAAAGGGAGCTCCCGTGAACAAGTTGCTGGGGGCTATCCACCAACAAAGGTCCTTTTTGCACGATTCTGTCAGAAGAATAGAGTGATTCAGCGGTAGATACTGGAACGGCCACTGGGAGAACAGGAGCCACTGAAGGATTCTCATATGCAACCTGTCTAAAGGTATAGGCCATCGTTCCAAGGAATTGAAGAATCCACTTTGTTTTGACCTTCCGAAGTGGGAGAAGTCGCTGAACTTGTGAGATGAGGTTTTGTGCTCTTTCGGCGGGAAGACAAATTGTTATATCCACTGTGTCCATCTCTGTGCCTATAAATATCACAGACTGCAAGGGCAGTAATGCAGATTTTTCCCAATTTATGGAGATCCCTAGTTGAGCACAAAGCTGGATGGTGGTGTCCCTGTTTTGGAGAAGTAGATGCCTGGTGGGGGCGGTCAGGAGCCAGTCGTCCAAATACGGAAACACCTGGAATTCCTGATGTCTCAGGTGAGCTGTCACTACTGACATGTATTTGGTGAACACCCTGGGGGCTGTGGTGAGAACAAAGGGCAGAGCACCAAACTGATGATGGCTGGCTCCCAGCCAGAAGCGCAGATACCTCCTTGACTCATTGTCCATTTTAATATGGTAGTAGGCGTCTTGGAGATCTAGAGAGGACATCCAATAGTCTTTCCCTAACAACGGGAGTATCGACCGCAGTGTTACCATCCGAAACTTGTCCTTTTTCACGGATTCGTTTAATCTGCAGTCCAATATTGGTCTCCAGTCTCCGGTTCGTTTTGGGACTAAAAAGAACCTGGAGTAAGTTCCGGATCCTATCTGGTCTGCTGGCACGGGCGGGATGACTCTTTTTGAGAGCAACTTGTTGATCTCCACAGTTGCCGGATCCCTGTGATTGGGTGGAACATCTGGGATCTTCTTGGGAGCAAACGGTGGAAGGGAAAAGGGTATGATATAGCCTCTAGTAACACCTCTTTGTACCCACTCGTCTTGGGTTATATTTAGCCAGGCTTCTGAATACAAAGAGATGCGACCCCCGACTGGCCCCAGAGAAACGTAGTTGGGCCCAACAACAGGAGCGCTGATAAGGCCACCCTCGAAAGGAACCATGGCCTTGCTGATATTGCAGACTGCCCCTGCCTTTAGGGCGACTTCTACCATTTCCTCCTCCTCTGCCTCTGAAGGAGGATTCACTCTGTGTCTGGAAAGGCTCTCTGGGACTTTTTGAACCACATCTTACCTCCCCTTAGACTTTTGGGGTACGGTCGAGGGAACGGTAAAACGGACTCCCACGGCAGAGGTGTCTTTCCTTCCTGTTCACACAGAGTGAGTGTATCTTTCACCTTGGAACCAAACAAGGAGGAACCATCAAATGGGGCATTGGTGAAGGTGGTCTTAAACGGCTCCGCAAAATTACACAAGTGCATCCAGGAGTGGCGCCTAAGGGCAACTCCTGAACTCGCTGCTCTGCTCGCTCCATCAGCCGCATGAGAGATGAGCCGCATGGAGGAGTTAACTACGGAATTTAGGGTGGACAACTGAGCAGAGATCCTATCCGGGACTCCCTCAGGACAAGCACCCTGTATGGAATCTCCTAACTCCTTGAGGAGATCCCTCTACAACCTCGTGAAATGGGTAAGATAGCTCAGGGATCGAAGTGTAAAGGCCACTGAACTAAATACACGCTTCCCAAATCTGTCCATCTGTCGAGACTCCTTGTTTGGCAGATGAACAGAGGAAGACGTCTCCGCCAACTCCTTCTTCGTGGCTGCCGCCACCACCATGGCATCTACGGGAACGCCCTTAGACAAGAATTCTTTTCCAGGAGGGGCAGACAGGAACTTATTTGGTCTTCTAGGTACTGGCTCCACAGCATCGGGAGTATCCCAAACCTTCCGACTAACCAGATCCATTAGCTCGTCAAAAAGGTGGAGACACCCAAGAGGCAGACGGTTGAGACCCGAAAGCCTTCAGGTACACAGACTCATCAGAAGGGTTGACAGTGGGCCAGTCGCACCTCTGTTTAAGGATCTCTAGAATGTCCACAAAGGAGACATCATCAGAGGACGACTTAGGAGACCCCTCCGACTCATCAAGGTCAGTGTCCGATGTCAGAGACTCATCCTGGGAGTCAATATGCTTCCTCTTGCATACTCTCTTCGGCGGGGGCTCCTCAAAAGGACCTTCTGGGGATGCCCCGGAAGAGTGGGGGCCATCAGCCAATGGTTCCTGAGGCTGTGGGTCTCTGCTGTCTCCAGAGAGAGTAGGGACTGAGACCGAAGTGGGAGCCCTGGGGGGAAGAGTGCTTGTACCACTATCAGGGGCTGTAGATTGTGACAGCACACTCCTCATCTCCTCAAAAGCAGATCTCTCCAGCTCCAAAGACCGTCCCCGTTCCGAAGACACAAAGGACTACGCCGGAGCCAGAGCCATCAGCTCAGAGATAGATGCAGGGTCCGAGCTCACCCTGGTGGACGCACCGAGAGGAAGGCTCAGAACCGACGAAGATAGATTCAAACCCTCCCCTTGGCGCTGACAGAAGAGCTTCGGTCCCTGGACACAACGGACGGAGCCGAACTCGGCTCAATGCAACAGCAAGGGGAGCTGGAACCGAATGTTCCTCCGTTGGTAACAAGCACTCCGGCTCTGAAAAACCAACATGGTTCGGAGGAGGAATCACAGATGGAGACAAGACTGGTTCGAGTGGCTCCAGAGCCGATTGGGTTGGAGCCAACAAAAATTTAGGCAGGGCAGATGACTTGAGGAGTCTCAGTACTACCCTCTCCACATCTTCTTCCGAAAGACTCCTGGAAGACCTGGAAGATAAGGTTGGGGATCTTGACCTAGCAGGCACTGGAGATTTGACCATCAAAGAGACCGGTAGGGACTCTACAGACCAGCTTTGAGAAGCAGAGTCAACTATTTGCAAGGATTCAGCAGTCGGCACCGAAGTGATTCAGTGACCAACTCGAAACCACAGTGCTCTCCTTCGGCTTTGAAGACTGAGGAGTCGAGGAGGCAGGTTTTATTAATTTGGCAGGTGGCTCTGAAACACTAACCGGTGCTGGAGAAGGCCTTTTTGAACCTTTAGATTTTGAGTCAGATTTTGACTTCAAAAGACTTAGACGAAAAAGCTGAAGAACCAGACAAAGCTTCCTCGAAGGTTGGCTTCAAAAGACCCCTGAGTATCAGTTTGTTCTTTCTCTTCTGCAACACTCTAGGAGAGAAAGCATGACAGAACAAACATGATTCTTACAAATGGATGGCTCCCAAACAGTAGACACAGCTACTGTGGCCATCGGTCAAAGACATTTTATGGGAGCACTTCATACATTTTTTTAAACCCTGAGGGTTTGTGCTCCTTGCTATCCTTAGACACTGCAACACACAAGCAACCAGAGGGAAAGAGAAACAGAATGACTGAGGACTAGGTCCTCTAACTAAAACGGGCCTAGACCTGCAGAAGAATTACACGAGGACTAGGTCCTCTAAGTTAAACGGGCCTAGCCTTGTGAAGAACCGGGTCTTCTAATTCAAACAGACCAAGAAGGCACCACACACACACACACACACACACAGACACACACATACACACACACACAGACACACACACACAGGGTAGCAAATTAACAACTGTAAGACATTAAGACTTTAGTGGGTCCCCGCTAAAGATCACCAGTCAACAATAACCGCTCGACACGAAAATAATCAATAGGAGGCCCTACTGATTAAAAACGGTGAACTAGCCAAGCTAACTGTCCAGACAAGAAAAAAAAACACAACTGCGTCTAACTACTGATATACAGGAGACTACTAATACTAGTCACACAAGGCCACAAGGCAATTTAGGTAAATCCTAACTGTAAATAACAGGAAAAATGTGAAACCACCAAAACTAACGATTTAGGTAAAGTGCAACTGTGCCTAACTACTGGTACACAGGATACCAGTAATACAGTCACACAAAAACCACAAGACAATAAAAGATAAAAGCCCTACAATGTATATATTCAATAACTATGCAAAATATACTAGAATAATGAAAATTGCAAAAATTTAGCCAGAGCCAAGAGAAGCACATCCAAACTCGTCCACGCGGCAAATGAGATCTGAGGATTGCACTGGTGCACCATGGGATACCTGCTTAGCCACGAGCCAACCAGAAGTCTTCGAGCTTGAAAATCGGCTCCGAACCCTTATCTAAAAATGAAGGTGAGACTGGACTACCTAACATATGGTCTTCCAAGACAGGAACTTCAGTTCACAAGAATGCGCGGGTTCAAAAGGCGGGGAAGCAAGTTTGGAGAGAACGAAATTTAGATCCCAAGGAGATACAGGTTCCTGAAAGGGAGGTCTTAGCAGGGTAGTGCCTTTAAGGAAAGTTTTACACAATCTATGAGCCATCAGATTATGCTCAAGTTGTCCCAAATGGAAATTGGATATCGCTGCCAGTTGAACTTTAATCGTAGCAGCAGCTGATCCCCGATGGAAAAGTTCAGTTAGGAATTCTAACACTAAGGGGGTTGATGCTGTGTAAGGATCTACATTTTTCTCTTTTGCCCAGATAGAAAATCTTCTCCATCTGCTGGCGTATAATTTCCTCGTGGAAGGTTTGTGGGAAGACGTGAGGATATGGGTCAATGCAGGTGAAAAATCATGAAGCCTGACTAGGGATGGAAGTGGAGCAGCCATGCTGTCAAGTTGAGGGTGTGGAGGCAGGGGTGAAGGGAGCCTGACATGTGTGTCAAGTGGTCTGGAACTGGGTCCAGAGTCCATGGATCGTCTAGGAGATGAGGCCCGAGAAACGGGAACCAAATCTGATGAGGCTAGTAAGGAGTGATCAGAATCATTTTACTTCCCAAGGACTTTGCTTTCTGGATCACTTTCGATATGAGCGGAAAGGGGAGAAATGGATAAAGAAGTCCCGGAGGCCAATTGTGAACAAGTGCGTCTCTCGGTGACTCTCCCGGAGGGGGGATAATGGAGAAGTAGCTGCTGCATTTGGCATTGAGTGGACTGGCAAACAGCAAGGCTGTCCCCATTTGCGGAAAATCTGCTCTGTGATTTTCTGATTCAGAGACCACTCGTGCGGCATCAAGATTGGCCTGCTGAGCTTGTTGGCTATCACACTGGTTGTCCTCGGGATATGCCTGCTACAAGAAAGCTCTGGGAAGATATCGCCCACTGCCAAACACGAAGAGGCTCTTGACATAGGGGGTAAAATCTGGTTCCTCCTTGCTTGTTTAGATACCATACCACTGACATATTGTCTGACTGGATTGCTATCGTCCCTAGAGGAAGAAAGTTGTGAAGTGTTTGCAACACTAGTAGTACTGCTCTCACTCTAGGATATCAATATAGAAAGTGAGCCTCATGATCTTGCCATGTGGGTTGGACAGTCCTGCCTAGATAATGCCCCCCCCCCCCCCAATCTGGGAGGCATCCGTGGTCACAGTGGCAATGGGTTGACGAGGAAGGAAGGGTGTTCCAGTCGTCAGTTGATCGGGCTGAATCCACCACTGAAGGTCCTTTTTGTAAGATTCTGTTATCAGAATATGATGAGACAGAGGCAGCTGTTGAAGAGACCACTGGGAAAAAAGTAGCCATTGAAGGATTTGAATATGCAGTCTGGCTAGTGGAACTAGAGTTATGGTAGAAGCCATAGTCCCTAAAAGTTTCAGCACCGTCTTGGCCTTGACTCTTTGTTGAGGAAGTAAACTGAATATCTGTTGTTTGAGATTTTGAATTCTGTCTGCAGGGAGACGAGCCACCCTGGTGACTGTGTCTATTTCTGCGCCTATAAAAGTCACAAATTGAGAGGGCGACAAGGCAGACTTTTCCCAATTTATCGTAATCCCTAGCTGGGTGCAGAGCTGGATGGTCGAATCCCTGGCTTGTAGGAGTAGATGCCTGGTAGTGGCGGACAGAAGCCAGTTGTCCAGGTACAGAAACACTTGGAATCCAAGACGTCTCATGTGAGCTGTCACTACCGCCATGCATTTGGTGAACACCCTGGGGGCTGTGGTGTGACCAAAGGGCAGAGCACGAAATTGGTAATGACTGGCTCCCAGCAGAAAGCGTAGATGACCCCTCGATCCTCTGTCCACTTTGATGTGGTAGTACGCATCTTGGAGGTCTATGAAGCACATCCAATTGTCTTTCCCTAACAGAGGGAGTATAGACAGCAGGGTTACCATTCGGAACTTGGACCTTTACCGATTCGTTTAATTTGCTGAGGTCCAAAATGGGCCTCCAGTCTCCTGTTCGTTTTGGCACTAAAAACAATCTGGAGTAAGTTCCGAATCCTATCTGGTCTGCGGGGATGGTTTGGATGACTCTCTTTGAAAGCAACTTTTGAACTTCTATGGTTGCTTGATCCCTGTGACTGAATGGAACATCTGGGATCTTCATGGGGGTGCGAGGTGGAAGAAAGAAGGGTATGGAGTATCCTCTGGTGATTATTCGTTGTACCCACTTGTCTTGGGTGATGTTGAGCCAGGCTTCTGGATACAAAGATAAGTGACCCCCGACTGGCTGCAGGGAAGCGCAGCTAGGCCCCACATCAAGAGCGCTGATAGGAACAACCACGAAAGGAATCGCGGCCACCCTGGTTTTGCGGCCCCCCCCCCCGCCTCTAGGGCAACGTCTACCATTAGCTCCTCCTCCTCTGCCTGTGAAGGAGGAATCACCCTGTGCATCCGGGAAAAATTCTGGGATTTCTTGAACCACATTTTCCCGCCTCTCTGATTCTTGCGGTATGGTCTAGAAGGGATGGTAAAACGTACTCCCACAGCAGAGAGAGTTTTCCTTTCCTGTTCGCACCTGGTGAGTGTATCTTTTACCTTTGGTCCAAACAAAGAGGAACCGAAGGGGGTGGTGACAAAAGTAGATTTGAAGGGCTCCACAAAATTGCATAAGTGCATTCAGGAGCGTCTCCTAAGGGAGACTCCTGAACCCGCTGCCCTACTTGCTCCATTTGCTGCATAGGATATCAGCCTCATGGAGGCATTAACAATAGAGTTTAAGGTGGACAACTGAGAAATAACTTTCTCCGGGACACCTTCAGTTGATGTACCTTGGAGAGTATCTCCTAGTTCCTTAAGGAGATCTCTTTGAAGCCTAGTAAAATGTGTGAGATAATTCAGCGATCTGAGAGTAAAAGCCGCTGAAGAGAAGATACGCTTCCCGTATTTATCCATCGTTCAAGACTCCTTATTCAGTGGATGGACAGATGTAGAAGTCTCCGCTAGTTCCTTCTCTGTGGCTGCCGCCACCACCATGGCATCTACAGGCATACCTTTGGTCAAAAACTCTTTCTCTTTGGGGGCTGAAAGAAATTTGTTGGGTCTTCTGGTGACTGGTTCCATGGCATCAGGAGTTTCCCACACCTTTCGATTAACTAGGTCCAGGAGCTCATCAAAAGGTGGAGACACTCAAGAGGCTGAAGGTTGAGACCCGAAAGCCTTCAGGTACACTGACTCCTCAATCAGAAGGAGTGACAGTGGGCTAGCCGCCTCTCTGCTTCAGGATCTCTAAGCTATCTACAAAGGAGATATCATCAGAAGACGACCTAGGGGACCCTTCTAACTCCTAGAGGTCAGTGTCCAAGGTGATGGACTCATCTGGGGAGTTTACATGCTTCCTCTTGCATGTCCTCTTCCGAGGGGGTCTCCTCAGAAGGGTATGCTGGGGAGGGCTCGGAAGACTGGGGGCCACCCAACGGGCACTCCTGAGGCTGCAGGTCTCTGCTGTCGAGAGAGAGAGATGGTGCTGAGACAGAGGTCGGAGCTTGAGGGGGAAGAGTATCGGTACCCTTGTGCGGAGCCGACGATAGAGACAGCATGCTCCTCATCATCTCGAATGTAGATCTCTCTGGCTCTAAGGACAGGCCCGGTTCCGAGGAAACGGAGGTAGCCCTCATCTCCAAAGCAATCAGCTCCGAGGTGGATGCAGGATCCGAGCTCAACCTAGCTGACGAACCAAGAGGTAGGCTCGGCACCTAGGAGGTTTGGGTCCAAGTGTCCCTGTCAGGGCCGACTGGTGAGCTTTGGCTCCTAGACAACCAAGGACAGTGCCAAAGGTATCGGAGCGGAACTCTGCTCCGAGAAAGACACAAGGGGTGCTGGAACCGAGGGTTCCACAACAAGTGGCACCGAAATCTCTGGCTCCGAAGGACCAACACGGCTCAGAGGAGGAACAGCAACAGGGAGAATGGTCTTGGATGGCTTTGGAACCGACTGGGTCAGAGCCAGAAACAATTTTGGTAAAGCAGACGACTTCAAAAGTCTAAGCACTACCCTCTCTACCTCCTCTTCCGAAAGGCTCTTGGAGGATCTGGATGACAGGGTAGGCGACCTAGATCTTAAAGTTGGGGAGATCAGCAATAGCTCTCTGGACTGGCTCCGATGCAATTTCTCAGTTGTTGGCTACAAAAGACTTGGGGCCAACACTGCGGTGTCAACAACGATAACCTCGACCGGCTCTGAGGACAGTGGAGCCGAAGAGGTAGAAGGCTTATCCAATTTTAATACTTTCTGAGGAGGTTCTGACAAAATAGTCGGTGCAGGAGAATGCCTCTTTGCCGACTTGACCTTCTCTTTCTTTGCAGAGGGAGACTTTGAGGATGATGAAGAGCTGGCTATATCCTCCTCAAAGAAAGGCTTAAGACCACCTTTCAGTTTTAATTTGCTCTTCCTTTCTTGGAGAAATCTGGAACTGAAGGAGTGACAGAAAGAACAAGTTTCCTGAAGATGAATGGCTCTGAGGCAGTAAACGCAGTTACTATGCCAGTCAGTGATTGACATTTTTTGGGAGCACTTGAGGCACTTTTTAAAACCCGAAGGTTTATGATCTTTGGACTCCGTAGACATGGTTAGTACAAACAGAACTCTATCAAAAACAGTAGAGAGGACAAGGTCCTCTAACTTAAATGGGCCTCGCCCTGCAAGAAAAACTATACACAAAAAACACAACAGAGGACTAGGTCCACGGGCCTAGCCCCACTAAGATAAACTCACACACAGACAAGCAAAAAACAGAGGACTATTTCCTCTAACTTAAACGGGCCTAGCCCTGTTAAGGAAACAACACCAGAAAAGTTTAATAGAGGACTAGGTCCTCTAACTTAAACGGACCTAGCTGCTACGAAAACAGGAAAGAAGCAAAGTCAAAAAAGTACCACAAAATGTAAAATTTAAACAACCGGCTAGCAACTAGCCAATAAGATAGTAAACGACACTGCACACAAAAATACTATTGAAATACAATACTAGGGAACAAGGTCCTAACACAAATGCGGACCTACACTAATAGGAAACTATCTAAAAAAACTAGCACACGCAAGGGATACCACTCAGAGAACAAACACAGCCTTGAGACGGCCAACAAGTTCTCAGCAATAACTACAGAGAAATAGCAAAAAAAACCCACTACTATTTACTACCTATAAAAACTATTACTAAAACTATGTAAACTAAGCTATATTATATGCAGAAATATCAATAATAACTGTAATAAGTAATGAAAAATATCCAACTAAGCCACAGCCAAGCAAGAAGCACTTCTGAACTCGCAGACGCGGCAAACGAGATCTGGGGATACTTACTAGTGCACTATGGGATACCTACCTTGCCACGAGCCAACTGAGAGATTTTGAGCTTTGTAATTGGCTGAGTCGGAGCAGAGGATCGGCTCCGAACCCTTATGTAAGAATGAAGGTGAGATAGGACTACAGAACATAATTTAATTCATATAACATATGAAAGCAAAAAGGTCTAGTGATTGTACTAAAATGTTACAGCAAAGAAAAGGTACAAGACGCAAAGAGGTGTACAATATAAAATGAACAACTTAATATGGGACAGACAAAACGGAAAGTCACTTTTTCATGCATACCTATTTTGCCTATGAATCTACACATTGCTCATGTAGAAAGCTAGGTGTGATCTACTGTACAAAAAGAAATCAGAAAGGAAAGATGTATCCAAATCTTAAAAGTTTTTCGTTGTGGAAAAAAAGATGGTGATTTAATTATTTTAAAGGTATTTAATTTGATGTTTATTTTAAATGTGTGTAAAAATAAAGCATCCCTTGTCTTTTTGGTAAGTGCTGCTTAACAGTTTACACCCATCTGAGCTACCACCAACACAGGCAAATGGTAACTCGTTCTCACACCTCATCCGAACAGCAGCATACTTAGGATTGTAGTACTCTCCTTATACTGAGCTGCAGTGAGAGGACTAAAAAATTAATTTAAGCACCTGGTGTGAGAATAGAAGCCACAGACTTGTGATCTTCCACTATCAAAGGTGAGTGTGCTTTATAGTGAACCACCATCACTGACATACAACAACAAAGGGCAACTGATGATTCTGTAGTATGCATGTTTATTGTAATCGGCATCCCAGAGCCAAATACATTTTTGGAGGGATTCATAAAGGTTACCAAAAGGTGCACACACTGTGTCCACTCTAAGGAACTTTTTTGATAGGGCTGTTCTTGAATTCAGAAAAGTTGCTTCAAGATCTACACATAGTGTATACCTTGTGTTAACTTTTATGAATTCCCTCATTGTGCATTTTTTTTAATATCATGTACCAGTTAAATATTCAATTTTATCAGTAGTATTACTGTGCCAACCACAATTTTGAATCAAGTTATGACACTATATAATGAAAAGGAGTCCATACAACACTGACCAGCATGGAACTGGATAAATAAACTTAATACTGGTATGAACAGTGACATGAATTATCCATATTGTGCTACCACCTATACTTGTACCAGATGATTAACTCCCCTGTAATTAACCTGGGGGCTCTTTCATACATACATTACATAGCAACAAAAAACAGGTTACCTCAGGGCAAAAGTAAGGTCAATAGGTGCCATGAAAAGGAGTCCATATAACACTGACCAGCATGGAACTGGATAAATAAACTTTTAATACTGGTATGAACAGTGACATGAATTATCCATATTGTGCTACCACCTATACTTGTACCAGATGATTAACTCCCCTGTAATTATCCTGGGGGCTCTTTCATACATACATTACATAGCAACAAAAGACAGGTTACCTCAAGGCAAAACTAAGGTCAATAGGTGCCTTGGCCAATACTTCTATTTAGAGAGCAAAAAAAAGATATACATAATAGCTTTTTGCTAAAGTTCCTAATAAATACTACTGACTATCGCAATCATATCTGCTTGAATGCTCAACCACTTTAGCTTTCAGGAAACATTGGGAACATTTTCTTGTGTGTCAACTGTGCCTCCAAACAGGCTTAATCAGGGGTAGTGCTCCTTTCACTCCCACCCTTACTACTCCTCTGAGGTTTGTCCACTTCTAAACCTTTTCTTCAGAAACACTGCTAACATGTTAACTAATAAAGTGTACGGTAATTATTTCAAACCAAAACAACGAACTGTGAAAATGCAAGTTTCTATTTAGTTTTGACTTTCTAATATGATGTTGGACTAAAATAGCCCCAGCCCTTGTTTAGGGGATATAGCAGCTGTAAATAAATCAGTTAGACAGACATCAATGAAATACAGACTACAAATCATAACTATGTGCCAATACTCCTCAACTTAAAAAAATAAAAATGCATAAAAAAAATTTCTGTTCAAAATTAATATTATAACTGAACATATTAAAAGCACAGCTTGTTACCAAAGAAATGCAAACTTACCCCAGATAACTTTTCCTCCTTGCGTGACCAGGCCAAGTTCGCTAACATTCACTTCTATGACAGTTCCTTTGGTAATTACACCTAACGATGTGTAGAGAGGAGAGGATGGGTTCTTCTTTACACCAAGAATAGGAAGGCAGAATGTTGCTTTTAGTTCTGGATGGGTTACATGCGCTTTTTTAAACCGTAAACCCTATTGTAAAAGGATAAGAAGTATTACATTACTCAGCAGTACAGTGTACTTCTTGGGGTCATTTTCAATTAAGGCAAGGCTGCATGTTAAAGATACGTATTTTTTTAGTAAAAATAGCAGATATGTACTCACTGTTATCAATTTATCTGACAGGAACTCTTCCTCAGAAGCTTTACAACTAGTATGTTCACCTCTCTGCTTCTTTCAGCTCAGCTATTTTGTTCTTCAGTTCCTGTGCTTCAGGATGCACTTGCTTCCTTGCTGGAGTACACCATGAAGTCATGCACCAGACTAAAAGAACATTAGTTTAAGGGTCAGAAATCTACCCTCCATCCAAACTACTGAGAAAGTACCTCCTATAATACAGGAAAACTGAGAAATACATTTCATAACTTACAAGGATGTTTAAATATATATTTGCCACATATTAATAACGGCTGTTAGATGGAGCAGCTATCAAAATAAAGAGAGGTAACAGAAGGGTAATTAGAACCAATCAAGCATGACCCTCACTCTCCAACAGTTATGATGTGTACACAATGTGCACATCTGATATGAAGATAATTTTTTAGTTTGTGTGTATGAAAGAGAGAGCGAGAGAGAGACAGACTGGGAAAATCCCAAGCAAATTAAAAACCTCTCAAAAGGTCACAGATGAACAATGGATAAAAGGCAAAATTCTTGGAAACCAAAACCCTGTAATGCCAAACTGCCAATGGATGCTCAACTCCTGGTGCCATAATCCAAGCAACAGTGACATTATGGAAGGCTGCACTGAAAGGAGCTATGTCCCTGGTAGAGAAAACAGAGAGCAGTACTTCTCAATGAGCATCAGTCACCTGATGGCAAAAAGACATGGAAAGGATTTGCTTAGCAACTGCCAGTCTATCCCTCCCTAGAACAAAGGAGATGAACACAACTATTCCAGCATCCAAACTCATGTGAATAACTCAACTAAAACCTGAGGAGATTTTGCACATCAGGATGTAAAGGACTCTAGGGCACACTTTGTTTTTCACCCTTATGGAGAAAATATGCAGATGAATGCAGTAGTTTAAGGATAATTCAAAGACCATGTCAGCAACACAAAGAGATGTCACTACAGGACACCAGAATCCTTAAAAGACCAGACAAAATTCTATACAAATAAGCACTCGAAGTGCCAAGATTCTGTGAGCAGAGGTGGTTAGGGAAAAACAAAAAAAAGACTTTTCATACGACAAACATAATAAATGCTGAGCTCACAGACTCAAATGGGATGGGCAAGCCTGATATTCATCATATCAAAGTCCTGAGAAGGGCTTTCAAGTCATGCATAACAATTCTGGAAGTGTCCATACTGACTGTAGTACAAGTAAGACTGAAGTAATGCAGGTGTCCGAGGTTGGTCAAAACAACCTGCACACCAGCCAACTCTGACAGAACACGACACCTGTCTGTTTAAATGGACAACACTTTCAACTTAAGAGTACAAGTAACAAATGAAAGGCTTCTAGGTAACTTCAGTTACTCCAAGACCCCAATCAACAAATCCAACAGGATCAAGAGATCTAAACAGCAGAAGTGATACCCTGAAATAGAGTTGGCTGTCAACCCAAATGTGGGAGATCTCTAACCTGGACAGTGTGCATTTTCTGACCCATTAGGAATCTGAAAACCTGAAACACCCTTCCTGGTCATTAAGGCATACACAGTGAGAATTATCCTTGGTCTTTCTTCTCTGAATTTTGAGCTGAGAGAGAGTGTGTGAATCAGAGGTAAAAATGGGAAACTGTACAGGAATGCATAAGAGGAAGAATGCACTACATATCAACAGTCCCTTAACTTGCTGCACCAAGCAGAAGGAGGACTGCATTCTCTTGTTTGGTGAACATGTCAGATCCCTTGTTTGCACCACTCTAAATGACTGTGACCAGACAAGACTCCTGAATTATCAATTCCAAGACATGACTGGAAGAGTGTGGTTTAAGGAAGCTACCAGCAAGTTAATCCCTCCCGAAATGTGAAAAAAATAAAGGGTGATGTCTCTCTTTAAGGCCTACTATCAGACATGCGTCATTTCCCGACACATAAGCATCTCGCTGTAGTTTAAGTACCACATACAAATGGCTAATTGTGAGACATCAGGAGAGCCTTTGGTCTCATCCCTCCCCTCTTTCATGCAAAGGAGTACTGTACACAGCTCTAGCTGATTTACAGCAAGCTTCCTCTTTGTATTTTGGGTAGGGCAGAGGTTCACTTACCTTGAAGCAGAGTATAGGAAGCATCATTAGTAGAATATGCAAAGAGTTTAGCTGCAAGAAGGAAAGAACCACAACGAGACAGCTGGAGATCACCCATTCTTCCATGGCCCGGTGACAATAGTCTAACACAAACAATCCATAAATCCAATGTAAATGCAGCCACTATTACCTGAAGGTCAGCAGCAATACAAGCATCTTCAGCATGAAAGATACAGCATCAATAAGTCCAGAAGCACAGAAAGTTCTAAGCCTGGACCCTTGGCCCTACCCTCACCCAGGCTTTCAAGACCAAGATCTCCAAGGCTTCTATGTCCAACTATGCCCAGATGAAGGCAGTCCTCTAAGGTGGCTTCAAGCTAGTCTTCTCCCAGTTTATGAAGGCCCTCATGGCCAGCAACTAGGGGAATGTCCAAACCAGAAAAGCTACAAAGGAATCCCTTGATAGGGCTACTAGAAACAATTTATCCAGGTAAAGTAACACCTGAAGGTCCTTCTCCTGCAAGGCCTGTACCACTAAGACTAGACCCTTGTAAACCACTCTGGATACAGAGCAGACAGCTATGTGCAATCAAACTGGTGTCCACCCAAAATAAGCCAAAAAAACTCATGATGTACCAAAAAAAGCAAACATCATATCTACAGACAATAGTAAAGTGCCTTACACCAGCAGAGGCATGAGCCCCTGGAGAATCATCATAGAGGACGTGTTGCAGACTGTTCTACCAACACGTGGGGCCAAGTGTGCAATGGATAAACATTGCAGGTCAGGTAGTGGGATACGACTGCTTGGGATAATTCCTGCCAATAGTGGCACAGAGGAAGGGACAGCCTCCTTACGTACATCATCTTTCAACTGCATGAACAAGTCACACCAAGCTCCTAAAACTGATGCTTCGGGCCTGTCCTACAAAAGCTCTGATACACAAAGCCCTGATGATTCCCCACAACCTGAGCCATCAAACACTGCTGAACCTAGGAAAAGGCTCCTGGTGAAGAATCCTCAGTTTGCAGTGCAACGACTGAGAGTCAGTCACAGAACCTGGAAGACTACTTCCCAACTGTACACTGGTAATAGGACAGCTTAGGCTATTAAGGGAAACCTTCACAGGATAATGGGTGCATCTCTCTCAAAACCTTCAGTGTCTCCTATGACAGAGTATGCATACAAACTCAACCCTCTTCATTAGCTGAAAGGAGGCTGGTGCACACAAACAACCCTCTTCACTAGCTGAAAGGAGGCTGGTGACGTACAAGACAGAAGACCATTTTGGTGATCAATGTCTGCCATCCATAACCTTTGCCTTCCCATTGTGTGCAGAGAGAGGCCTGGGATTTTGAGAAAGACCCTCTTGCCAGTCCTCACAATGGATACTCCTGAAATCACCACCTTATGTGACAAAGGCCAGAAATCTTTCCCTCCTCTATTTTTGGGTGTCCAGGTTAAAATGTTGGCACTTAACAGCAGTACTTGTGCATTACTCTCTTCTACTATATGATAAACACAATGCTTGTGCAGGTCGCAGCTTTTGCAATTGCAGCCAAGTGAATGTTTTTGAGAGGTTAATATTTTTGGCAGTGAAATTGGAAATTTTTCTGGGACAAATGTGAAGCTGACAACCTAATCCATGTAGAAAAGAAATGGCAGGCACATGGGGCTATACGTGTTCTCCTAATAATTAATATCACAGTATATGCACTGCAGGAGGTAAGCACACTCCCAAGCACTTGGGCTGAACTAAAGTTAGTACAATGGAAATCTTCATGATAAAGCTCCCAATAATGGCTTCAATGGGGTTCCTATTATATACTCTAAGAGGCGTTTCACTGAATGCCTCTTCATTGACCATTAAATAACGAAAACACAAAACAGCGAATGGTCATTTAAGTGATTTCTTTCCCTGGGAAAGAAATCGCTTGGCCACCTCTGTTACTTTAACATTTTCCCCACTGTAGTTTGATCTTGGAGTTAGTATATTTAGTTAGGGGTGTGGGGGGGCATAGCCCCCCCACTTTGTATTGTTTGTAGTGATGTGTTTTTTGTTTAGGGTAAGCAATTTCTTTCCAAGGGAAAGAAATCACTTATATGCATGTTTGCTGTTTTGTGTTTTCGTGGTTTACGGGTCGATGATGAGGCGTTTGATGAAACGCCTCCCGAGTATCTAATATAGACCCCTTCAATCCAGGTCTTACAAAATATTGTACCCAGTATGGTAAATGTGCTAAATAAGGTTATTAGATCTCTGCTTTAACATGGGCATGAGGGAAATACCTTCATTAAGTCCTGGTGGTCGCGTGGCGTTTAACCTCAATTGCCACTTTGCTTTCAACAAGAAGTCTGTCATCGCCACCCCTACAGTTCGGTACCACCCGATCAATAACAAAGAAAATAAATTGTTTTACAATTGGGACAACCAACACTGTGACTGAACAGAGCATTGTGCCCATCTTTCCTTCTAATGGCCCTAAGATGTTTACCGATCCTGTCCTTTAGCTTTCGGACAGTTTTTCCCACATAGAAAGCATGGTAACTGACACACGTGGCAACATAGACCAACACCGTAGTATTACAACTACATCTCCCTGGGAATGATAAAGCATAATCATGCCCATGTATCGCCACATATGGCCCATCATTAATGTAGCGACAAAATTTACATGACCCACATTTGACCATCAAAGACTTGTACCATCTATTTTTCTTGTCCTCTAGGATGTTTTTAATGTTTTTTCCCCCTACTGAATACCACCGTGGGTTAAGTCCCCATGTCTTGGTGTATTCATTGAAACAAACTTGCCACAATTTTTTAGTTTGTTTCAATAAGGGGGGTACACAAAGGGTTGTATTTTAAAACAAGTACATCAGAATTATCCCTTGTGGTAGTACCCACAGTTTTAATACCTAATGTTAAAATAGGAGAAAAAAATGTGGACCTTTTGGAAACCACTTCACGTTTTGTATTTAAAACAAATTTTAGGGGATAACCTCTCTCTCAAAACATCCCTACTAAAGTGTACATCTCATCCAAGAAAATCTTCTCATCACTAACCAGTCTTGATAACCTCACCATTTGACCCTTAATGATGCTTTTTCTCTGATGGTGAGGGTGGCAACTATTTAAATGAAGTAGGGAGTTGGAATATGTTTTTTTTCCTGTGTATGTTACTTTGAAGCCCCTCATCAGTGATCTTGAGATGAATGTCAAGATAATCTATTTCAGTCTGGTGCCACGTGTAGGTGAATTTAAGGAAGGCAGTGGTATGATTTAAGTACTCTACAAATGTTTTAACCTCCTCCTCATTGCCTTTCCACAAAATAAGAACATCGTCAAGGAACCTATTTGTACATCAGAATATTTTGCATAAAATTAGTGCAAAAAATATGGGATCTTTCCCAATGCAACAAAACCAAATTTGCATAGACAGGGGCACATTTGGCACCCATGGCAACACCAGCAATCTGGTGAAACAATTCACTTTCAAAGGTTAAATAGCTGTTCCTAAGAACCAATTCCATTAGTTCCACCAGTTGGTCAATTTTTTTTTTTATCTATCCTATCACATGTGAGCAAGGATTCTCTAAACCAATTTAGTCCCTCATCATGGGGAAAAACTGTAAATAAACTCACCACATCAATGGTAAGAAAGGAATATTGAGTGGCACTGTTGGTATCTCTCAAGCATTCCAAACAGTGCCATGAATCCTTCAGAATATGCTCAATTCCATTGACCACACATTGGGACCCAAAATCCACAAATGCCGCCAAAGGTTCAGTCTTAGAAACCCTGGCTGCCACAATAGGTCTAAAGGGTGAGTTGTTGACATTTTTGTGGATTTTGGGAATCCCAAAAATGACCGGTGTGATTGGGTGGGGGACTGTCAAAAATTTTACTTCATTCTCATCCAAGACACCTTGATATAAAGCATCCATTAAGTATAAATCGACACCAGTGTAGGCTCTGTTTATTTCATTTTTTGAAACTCTTATGGTATGTCAATAAAGCTGGTGTGTTCCAGGTCGTTGTTGGGATTATTTCTTTATTTTCCAAGTTTTTTGTTCCTGTTGGGAATCTGTTTTTGCTGTACTTTAGATCCTCTCCAATTTTTGTTCTGGAAGTTTTTAGTGGCTCTGCCAAAAGATTCTCAGATCTTTATGCCTTAATGTGCAAAGAGAGCCTTTCTTAATCTTCCATCAGGACACTTCATATAAACCCCTCCTTCAGGTCTAAAGTGGTCTCTGATATGGCTCTTAACTAAGCCATTCACTTACCACCTTTCCTTCTTATGCTAAAGAAAAAGGGGGAAAAATTAATTTCCTTAATGTGCACAGACAGCCGAAACCACTTGCCTAGGACTAAATTTGGAAAAAAAAAAAAAAAAACGATCAGTTACTTGCCTCTATGGCCAAGAGAAAAGAACAAAAGCCAGTGAACAAGAAACTCTCACCAGTGTCTCCTTCTCGCTGCACTTCATACTATTACAAAGCACATAAAGCTGCGTGACAGAAGGTGCAGGGTTCCTGTAAATGGGCTTCGCCAAGACAATATAAGCAACTGGTGTGGCTGTCTGTAAGAGACATTTTCTGCGCACACCTATCACATTTTTTGAACCCCGAAGGGCGATGATCCTTGTGATCCTTATCTTTAGACATTCTTAGACACTAAGACAAAAAGATAACAGTAAAAGTAATAACAATAAAGGTGTGAAGTTTTTTTTTTTTTTTTTAAACAGTCACACACACACAGGGAGGAAAGGCCCTCTAACTTAAACGGGCACTATGGCCTTCTAACTTAAATGGGCAGTACAGTCCTAAGGGGGGAATAGGGGTTGAAAAACTTTAAAAAATAGTCGCACAAGAGATAATAAACTATCTATAAATATATCGGATAGAAAAAAGGTAGAAAAGGAATAAATATAGTAAACAATTGTTTTACTTAGCCAACGAGCCAGTAAGACACAACTGCGAAGCTTTTGCGGCAAACGAGATCTGGGAATTGCCGTGAGGCACCATGGGATAGGGACTAGCCTTGAGCTAGTAAAAGCTCTCAAGCTTTAGTATCAGCAGAGTCGGAGCCGAATAATCAGCACCGAACCCATCCAGCAAGAATTACGGCGAGATAGGACTACATAACATCCTTTCTTAATCTTCCATCAGGACACTTCATATCAACCCCTCCTTCAGGTCTAAGGTGGTCTCTGAGATGGCTCTTAACTAAGCCATTCACTTACCATTTTTCTTCTTGTACTAAAGAAAAAGGGGAAAAAATTAATTTCCTTGATGTGCACAGACAGCCGAAACCACTTGCCTAGGACTAAATTTGGGGAAAAAACTATCAGTTATTTGCCTCCAGGGCAAAGAGAAAAGAACAAAAGCCAGTGAACAAGAAACTCTCACCAAAGTGTCCTTCTCGCTGCACTGCATACTGTTACAAAGCACATAAAGCTTTTCCAGTGCAGCCTGGAGTCCGCAGAAAAGGGGGGCAAAAATCTCGGTTGGATCCGACATATTCACCACTGCAGCCACTACAGCCTTCCTCACAGGGGTCAGTAGACAAGATATTTTAGAAGCTGCAACTCAGACTTTTGCTGTCACCATCTCCAGGCAATACAATTTAAGGGTAGCTGCAGGGGTTAGGACAGGACTTGCTTCATCTATTCTGCAGGGTTCCCTCTTCTAACTGCCTGTATTCAACCATCTAAATTTTTATGTTTGGGGAAGCTTCCCAAAAGTCAGGACAGTATCAATGAATACTATACTGAAGAAAACACAGTTGTGTTAGGAAAATACTGCTGTGCACGAACTCACCATCACTGATCACTGTTGCAGTATTACTGGCATGTGCAATATCTCACCAAGGATAGCAGTATGCCCAGCTATGATAACAAGTCTAGGCATCTTCCTCTCATGCCGTTATATCGAATGTAACCAAGGAACATACGACATGAAGTACTCCAGGGCTTACTTTCTTCATACCAGTTAGCGAACAAGGCAACAAGGAAAGGAAGCCTCCAGAAAGCATGCATCAACCAGAAGAACAGAGAAAGAAAGGATACTTACTACCTTGGTCTAAAAAAAAAAAAAAAAAAAGAAGGACAAAAAAAGGGGAGGTAGGGTTACGAGTGATACTGCAACAGCAATCAGTCGGACAACTACCATTATGGTAAGTTCTTACACAACTGTGCTATGTCTTTTCTATGCCTACTACTATAGTATTACTGGCAAGTGGGAATAGTCCCACATCTTTCTAAATGTCTGGAGGGAGGAATGAAGATTTCAGCTGGAATCCAAGATTCCTAGCAAGATGGACTTCTCAAATCCTGATCTAGCTCTAGAAAAGCCATCAATCTTGTGATGCTTTGTAAAAGTAAGCGCAGAAGACCAAGTAGCAGTTTCAAAACAGATATGGAGTCTATGCAATTGAAAAACAAAATACCAGAAGAGGCTACACTCTGGCAGAATGTGCCTAGACTAAACCTGGCAGCTCCTTACCATTGAAAGAAGAACAAAAGGAGATGGCAGAAGAGATCCATTTGGAAATTGTTTGGAAACCAGAAGATCCAACTTCTTGCAGCGAAGGGAAATAAAAAGCTGGTCTGACTTTCTAATATACTTTAAACGACATAAAAACTTAGTCGTCTGTGAGCAGCTAAAGAATGCAGAACTCTCTCTCTCTCCACCCTCCCCCTTTTGAGGGAGGAGAAAAAAAGGCAGGGATATGGATAGTCTGGTTCAAAGACAGCTCAATGACCACCTTGGGCATGAAAGATGGGTTAAGTCATGAGGGCAATCCTTTCTTTATGAAAAAGCAAAAAAGCGAGAAAAAGCTATGAGAACTTGCAGTTCAGAAGTCCATTTGGCAGAAGTAAAAGATACTAGCAGGGCCATCTTCAAAGCAGTAAATTCCAAGGAAGCAGACTCAAATGGAGGAAGAATTATTTATTTTTTTGCAATAACCCATGGCTGGGTTTGTTATGCTTATTTTACCCACATTTGACTTGGTTTTGTCACAAAGGTGAAGCCAAAGTCAACCGTGGGTAAAACAGGCATTACCCACACCCAGCAATGGGCTACTACTATTACACAACTAAATTACTTTTGTGCAATACTATGGCATTTTTCAGTTATTTTGTCTGTTTAGTTATGTATCCTTCCACAATGAAAAAAAAATTATTACACCTGTACTTCTTCTATATAATGACTTGCCTTATAAAAATACTACACTGAAAAGGGTAAATTAAAAAATAGTAACATGTATAGTATCAAACTGTCCTCTGAGTGCGCAAGTGTGTCAGTTCTTGTAGAATAACTCTCAATTGTCCCTGTTTTTCCCTCTGGTATTACTCAACTGCTCTTCTTAAAATGTGTGTTTTTCTGGCAAATTGTTGAGTATTTCAGTCACTAAATGCCAAGACATTTGAGTTTCAGTTCTTATTCTTGTCAAGTTGCATGCTAGTACAAAACCTGTTATTACAGTGACTTCATCAAAGAACTCCAACATTTTAAAATCTGCTCTGATTACATACCTTTGTCACTGCATTATTTTTGACTTTGTGTAGATCTGTATACTGTGGTCATAATTAGATAGAGGGTTCCAGTTTACAAAATTCAGGAAAAGACAAAAAAAAAAAAATTATGTATGAGCATTAAGCAATTTAATTCAGTAGTGATCAGGAGTTAATCTAAAATGTGATCACTGCTGGATGATAATGTTAGCAAACTTCCTTACCTTTTCTGCTTGACAAGTTCACTACTAACCCTATCTTGGTTGCTTCTTTACTTGCTCTTGTTTTGGTTACTGCAGTGAACCCAGGACAACTGCTAAGAAAAATAGCCATGTCTTGGCAACAGTCATGAAGAAAAATGTATAAGTAAACAGAATGTTAGTACATCGTACAAGTCCATGTCTTGCTTTAAATTCATAGCCTAGCAGTGTGAAGGAAACAAGTTTTTTTTCCTACCTCCAGCCAGAACTCTTCCTGTTGGTAACAGCAAATTTACAATGGGCATACGGATTATTTAATATTTAAAAATGTTCATGCTGATTGGAAAAGTAAAGCCTTATTGTATAATCTAAAATATAATTCAGATCTTAAGGAGGAGGGATAGATTTTTTCTGAGAGTCTGAAATGAAGAATACCAGTTAAAAATCACTTGACCTTAAAAACGTGAAGCCAAAATGGATCAAAAGTAAAGAAAAACATGGCTGAAATGCTTTAATGGAAGAGTATGGCAGCTCTGAATTGTGCAGCTCATACAAGAGAAAATTAGTGATACCCATTTGATAAGGGTCCTAATTCTTGTGGCACAAGACAAAAAATCTCCTCCATTTAGATATGTAAGATTTTCTTGTAGCAGGTTTCTTAGCCTCTTGTAATACCCAAAAAGTACAGTTGTGTACACTTCCCATAACTGTAGATGTTAGAGTGTATTCACTGTTGCAGTCATCACATTTGGGTTATCTGCTTGCAGTAGCCCTCTGTTGGCCTGATTATCAAAGTCTTGGGTCCTGCGCCAGCTGCTGTCTCACCTTCCGTGACATCAGGTAGTCAGGGGTATAAAGCATGCAGCCGACTCCATTACATCAGTTTTTCTTATCCCAGATGTCAGGTGCCCCCCTAAGATATAGCCAAAAGAAGTCAGGGGGCTGGAGGGAGGGTAACCAGGACTGCAACAGTGAATACACTAACATCTACATTTATGGTAAGTGTACACAACTGTACTATGTCCTTCGTGTGTCACTGCTGCAGTCATCACATTTGGGTAGATTCCCAAAGCTAAGGATGGGAGGAGGCATTTAGATAGCATTAGGACCAGCTATAAGGCCCTGCAAGACTGCAGTGGCAAAGCCAGCTCTGGATTTAGAGAAAATTGGTAAATGGTAATGCTTGGTGAAAGTATGTACAGAGCTCCAGGTAGCAGCTTCTAGGATGTTCCTGGTAGGTACACCTCTGAGAAAGGCAGTAGAGGTAGATGCAGCCCTTGTTGAATGGGGTCTAATCCCCTGTGGGACAGGTGCTTGCAGCAGAAATGAATGCAATGGCCTATCCATTTAGAAATAGTTTGCTTTGAAATAGCCTTCCCCTCTGCCCCTGCAGCAAACGCCACCAGCAGTTGTTAAGATTTCCTTTGAGGTTTAGTCCTGTCCAAGTAAAATCTAAGTTGTCTGTGCACATCTAAGGAGTGCAATATCCGTTCCCTTTGTTCTGTGGATTAGAAAAGTAGGTAGGCAAATGAATGGACTGATTAAGAGCCACACTGGATACCACCTTAGGCATGAATGAGGGATTGGTCCGGAGGGAAACCCTGTCCGCATGAAAGAAGATGAAAGGCTCCACTGCCATAAGGGCCTGTAATTCAGACACCCTTCTTGCTGAAGTGATTGCCAAAAGAAAGGCTGTTTTCCAAGAAAGGAATTTTAAATCTGCCCTTGCAGCTGGCTCAAAAGGAGGAAGAGTGAGTTCTTCCAATACAAAGTAGAGGTTCCAGGCTGGAGTTGGGGATCTCCTGGGTGGTCGTAAGTTTTTGGCCCCTCTGAGGGACTGCCTGAGCAGTGGGTGAGAGAAGAGGGGTGGTTCTGTGTTATAATGAGCTGAAATGGCTGATGCGTGAATTTTAATGGAGGAAAAAGAAAGGCCCTTGTGAAGCATCTCAGTTAAGTATTGAAGAATCTGAGGTAAATTGGGCGCTGCTGTGTCCATCCCTTGAATTTGGTTCCAGGCACAGAATCTTTTCCATTTTTCAGCATAAGATTTTCTAGTACTAGGCCTCCTTGCCTCCAAAATGACATCCAACACTTGTTTACTGAGGGATGGTAGCGGTGAGATTAGGTAATTAGCCAGGCTGCCAGGTTCAGGGTTTGAAGCCGAGGGTGCAGAATCCGGTTCTCCTGTTGTGACAACAGGGAAGGGGTCTGAGGCAGGTGCCATGGAGATAGCAGTGACACACTGCGCAAGAGGGGGTACCAGTGTTGGTGTGGCCAGTCTAGTGCAATCAGTATTGTCCTTGGTTTGTCCTGTTTGCTCTTTAGTAGTACCTTGGGTAGGAGAGACAGAGGAGGAAAGGCATAAACCGATAGGTTTTTCCAGCTGAAGGAAAGAGCATCCACTTTCCAAGCTTGTTGGTGGGGAGTCCTTGTGCAGAATTTGCCCAATTGGTAGTACTGGGGGGAGGCAAACAGTCTATATCTGGGCTCGCCCATTTGTTTGTCAACATGTTGAAAGTCTTTGGTTCCAGTTTCCACTTGTGTGGGTCCATGAGATTTCTGCTTAGTTCGTCTGCCAGTGTATTTTGTTTTCCTGGCAGGAATTGAGCTTGTAGATGCACTTGGTAGCTCAAGGCCGTGTTCCACAGAGCCATGGCTAGTCTGCAGAGGGGGTAAGAATGAGTGCCCCCCTGCTTGTTTATGTACCACATAACACTGGTGTTGTCCGTCTTTACCATTAATTGTCCTGGAAGAATGTGGTCCTTGAAGGCTGTCAGAGCAGAGCATTCTGTACAGCTAACATTTCTTTTCGATTGATGCGCAGGTGCATTTGACTTTGGTTCCATTTGCCCTGAATGCACTTCCCTGCCAGGTGAGCCCCCCCATGCATAGTCTGATGCGTCTTTTAGTGTTTGGGCGGCAGGGGGTAGAGTGAATGGTAGTCCCTTGTTTTGGTGGCAGGCCTATGTCCACCAAAAGAACTCTAACCGCAGGCAAGGTATGATAGGAATCATTGCTTCTAGGTCTGTTGACACCATAGGCTTTTTAGATACCATTGTAGTTTCCTCATATGCAGTCTTGCCTATGGAATTAGTAGAATGCAGGAGGCCATGAACCCCAAGGCTTGCAGCATTTGCCTTGTAGATAGCAGGGTTTTTGTGGCCATTAGTCTGAAGTAAGTTGTCAAATGAATTTGTTTCTCTGACGTGAGGAAAGCAGATGGGAAGTTGTATTCAAGCTTGCTTCCAGGAATACAGTTTGTTGACAGGGTACCAGATGCGATTTCTTTTCGTTTATGGTGTACCCCAGACAAGTTAGCACCTTTTGTACAAATGCCAGATGATTCAAATGTATGTCCTGGCTTTCTGCCTGAATTAGACAATCGTCCAGGTATGGATATATTTGAATATTTCTTTGCCTGCAAAATGCAATGACTGGAGCTAGGCACTTTGTGAATACCCTGGACAAAGCAGATAAGCCAAAGGGCAGTGCAGAGAACTGATAGTGCAAGTAGCCTGCTTTGAAGCGTAGCTATCTTCTGTAAGATTCCCCGATTGGGATATGCAGGTAGGCTTCTTTTAAATCGAGTGTTGCCAACCAGGCATCTTTGCCTAGCTTATGAAGCAACTGGTGAAGAGTTAGCATCTTGAATTTTGGAATCACCAAAAAGGTGTTTAAGGTAGATAGGGGGCCAGGATAGGACGCCATGAGTTGTCTTTTCTGGGTACCAGACAGAGTCTTGAGTAAAACTCTTGTCCCCTTCTGGTACAGTCTGAATAGCCTTCATGCTTGAGAGAGACACAGAGAGACACAGAGAGTGAGAGAGAACTTGCTTTTGAGCCTCTGTCCACTGATTTGGGGGTAGATCTGGCGAACCGTTTGGGGTTGGTAATGTATGGATATGAAATCTGTATCCTTGGGAAACTATATTTAAAACCCATTTGTCCTGAGTAACGAGTTCCCAGTTTTTTGCCTGCAGAGCAATCTTTCCCCCTAAAGGAGCAGTCAGTTAAGAATTGCTTGGAAGTTTTAAAGTTAAGTCATTGAGACAGTTTACCATAGGGGGGAGGTCTTACTACTTCCTGATTTGGAAGTTGGAGCCCCCCACTGCTTAGTCCTGTGCGTACCCTGGGACTGAAGCATGGGTGTTCTGCTTAATCTGGGTTTGGACTGAGAAGGCTTGGAAGAGGCAGTAAAGGACCAATGCCTACTAAATCTTGGAGGCCTGTACTTGCAGGAAATCATTAACACTTTGCATAGATTTAGCTTTTTCCTCCATCTTTTTAAGAACTTCTGCTCTGTTGCCAAACAGACGGTCCTTGGTTTAAGGGAGCATCCAATAATTTAGCTTTAACATGATCTGGCAAGGACTGTTCCTTAAGTCAAGCATGACTTCTAAGTACAGACCCAGTGACCGCAGCCTTGCAAGATCCCTCTAGTGAATCAAAACCACATTGCAAAGTAGGTTTTCCAACCTGTTCAGCAGAATGCATTAAATCCTGTAAATCCTTATTTTCAGCACAATCAGGAATCAACATAATTGTCTGTTTAAGCAGTCCAATAATATGCTGCTGATAGTTTAACATATGAAACTGGCAGTTTAAGGCCCTAATGGCCAAGGTTGCAGAAGTGTATACCTTCTTACCCCATCTATCCAGCGCCCTGGAGTCTCTATCAGAGGGGGTAGGATTTTTGGCAGTAGTAGCCTTAATGTACTTGGGTCCCTGTGAAATGGTCTCAGGATCCACAGTGGGATTTTTAAAAAGGAACTTGTGAGAGTCAGGAACCCTGTAATATCTATCAGGTTTTCTGGGAGCAGGAGGTAAAGAGTCAGGGGCCAAGCTAAACTCCGAAAAGGCATCATCCACAATGTCCAGTACAGGAGGGATAGCTAAAGGCCTGTGCTGGGGTAGGAGTAAGAAATCCCTAAGCCTCTTTTTAGAATCAGAGTAATCCTGGCTTTCGCAGCAAAAATGTTCCCTAAGAGTATGAAAGGTTTCACCAAAAGAGAAAGCCTCTGGGGGGGGGGGCAGACAGCCCTCTGCATCAGAATCCTCATAGGCAGATAAGGGTAAATTCCTGGTCATCAGAGGAAACAGAAAATTCAGAATCCTGGTCAGAAGTATCATAAGCAAATTCAGCCCTAGGTCTCTTAGAGGGGGAAGGCTGGCTTCCCCTGATTACAGTAATAAGGTTTTCAGACATTCCTATCAGTTGTTTTTTAGGCACAGAGGCCTGACCATGCGGTCTGGGCATCGGTTTTCTGGTCATGGTTTGAGATTTAGACCTTGAAGAAGATGGGTCGATTTAATATTCAAGTCAGTAGGCCTGAATACACCCTCAGAAGCCGGTGCCTGCACAGCGACTCCGGACCCATCCAAAGTAGAGACATCCGCAGGTTCCACGGTCGAAGCATCTCGCAGCACACCGGACTCTGAATGTGTCTCAGTAGAGGCCTGCGAATTTGAAGTAGCAGGTATCAGGGGCTGCGAAAGTGGCTCACTGAGTACCAGTGAATTGGCGACTGGCTTAGAAGCGTCGCCGGCAGCTTTGGACCTAGGCAGCCTGTCTCTGTCTTTATCTTTGCATTTTTTCGGAATGTCGGTAGTCAGATGGCTTACCGAAGACATATCTGGATAATTAAACAGAGCACCAAAATATTTAGAAACGTAAATATACTGACAACAAATAGTTTGTTGCTTAAATAAGGCACAAAACCGACAGTGAGGTACTTCGTGGTCAGGGCCTAGGCAAGGAATACAGTACGAATGGAAATCTTTATGTGGTATTTGCTTTCCACAAGAAATACAATTATTGACTTTTACTGACATCGGATTCGCTTTAGTTGAAGACTTCGGTTCTGAAACTCGAAAATGAAAATTTCAGGAGTCGGCCGACATGCACTTGCAAACTGCTTTTGCTTCGGGCACCGCACGGCAAGAAAGACTGATGTAATGGCATCCCGTTGCATGCTTTATACCCCTGACTACCTGACGTCACAGAAGATGAGACAGCAACCGACGCAGGACACAAGACTTTGATAATCAGGCAAGCTGAGGGCTACTGCAAGCAGATAACCCAAATGTGATGACTGCAACAGTGAAACACGAAGAACATCACATTCTCACAGAACCGGTGCCTAAAAGGAATTAATCTGATCATCCAGAGGGTTAAATGCAGATTCTGAAGGTTTGGATGAATTAGAGAGCTCATTTGCTGTGTGAGCAAGTCCATCCTGTGAGATAACATGTGATGACTGCCCTGTGCCAGATGAAATAAAAGGAACCAGAGCTATCTAGACCAGAAGGGAGTCACCAGCAAAAATTTTGGTCAGTCATTCGTGTTTTTCAAAAAAGAACATAGAAATTAGGTGTGGGTGGTGGTAGAGGAATCCCCCCTTCCAGGAAAAAGGTATGACGTCCATTTTCCAAGCTTATGAGTATGGAATCTTGGAACAAAACAGCCTGAGTTGTTTGTTCAGACTGGAGGCAAAGAAACCTACTTAAGAAGTACTCCACTGATGAAGCCACTAGAAAGGACAAGCTCCCCAATTAATCTGCCACTGAACTGTTCTCTAAAGGAAACAGAGCCACTAGAAAAGGACAAGCTCCCCAAGCCAGGTTTGAAGCATCCTTGTAAAGATCTTTGCAAAGAGGAGGAACCAGTAAGGATACTTCTGGACTGAATGACATCTGGCTGAGCCACCAAGCCACCAAAAAAACTCCCCTCACGATGAATGGCAAGACAGGAATTGAGAGGGTCAGGGGATAGCACCGTTGTATCCATTCCGATGTGCGATACCACTGAATATTCCTCATATGGAGTCTGGGTCAAGCAATCAGACTAGTGGAACCCATAAACACCAGGACTCTCAAGATCTCTCTTGATGAGGTCACATCTAGAGAAAGAAGTGAATGGAAATATTCCTTCAGGATTATCACTTTGCCCAGAGGAACAAAGGAAGTCATCGACACAGAATTGAGCCCGCAACCATGAAACACTACTTCCTGTAAGGAGCCAGACTGGGGTTCACCTTAAACCTCAAAAAATCCAAACAGCGGAGCATTTTTTTTTTTTTGTAAAGATGGAGTCTGGAAGGAGCAAGAATGAGCAGGTGATCTAACCAAGGGAAACACTATTTCCTGGAGCCTGCAGAAAGCAACAACTGGAGCAAATTTCTTGCTAAAGTAGAAGGCCCAAAGGGCAAAGAATAGACTTGAAAATGATATTCCAGAACAGAGGACCTTAAAAATGTCCTCTGATCTATATGGATTGTAATGTAAAGACACATCTTTTACAACAAAGGTTACCAAGAAACCTTGAAGCATTTATCATGGGAAGAAGAGACTGCAGGACAAGCATTTTGAATTTTAGAACTCTCAAAAATAAACTGAGAAGAAACAAATATAGAATGGGTCTCCCATTTTCATCTTTCCTGGGGACTGGGACAAACCACAAATAGAACCCTGCCCCCTTCTGATGAGGAGAGACTAATTCTATTGTACCCTGAAGAAATAACTCCTGTAAAATTGGAGGGATTAAATAGAAAGTTAACGATGAAAAAGGAGGAGTGGACTACCTGATCTGTGCAGCACAGAAAGCCATGACATCTTGTAACCATTCAAATTACTGAAAGAACCCCATGGTCTTTGCAGACGGATTCCCAAACTGAAAAAAAAATAAGGAAAGTTCATTTGGCCAGGGAATCAGAGGTAAGCCAAAGTGGTAAAAGGGGGTGGGGGGTGGGGGGTGGGAGGTAGAGGCAGATTAGTCATACGGAGGCTGGACTGTCAGGAGATAGGGGGTTTAGATGCCTTAAATTCCTGCTTGGGTTTGTTTTAAGATCTCTCTTTTGAGTATATTTTACCCCCTTGTAGGGCTTTTTGTTCTTTAGACAACAAGCTTTAAAACAGGTAGGTTCTTTAAAATAAGGGAAAAAGAAAGAGAAAGATCAGTTTAAAATCTTCGATAATCCTGCCTCTCTTACAGAGGTATTTGAAAATGTCAGTAGTGCAGGACCAAAGAGCATTCTCTATATGGAGTGGTGTCCAAGATTTTAGACTGGACATCCTCAGAAAGAGACTGAAGCCCAAGCCATGAAAATCTCCTCAAAGCAGAACCAGTAGCAGCTGTCCTGGAGGAAGCATCAGATATATACAATACCTGCAATGCTTAGCTATCTGGGAAGCAGAATTCAATAAAGAAACAGCAGAATACTTTATTTCAGAATCAGGTGCATCAGATAAAAAGTTTACCAAAGTAGCTAAAGACATGAAATACAAGCCATGTTTGTCTGATAAATAAGAAAACAAAAACCCAGAGTATAGGTGCGGAAAACCTTTTTTCCACACCTGTCAAAAGCTCTTCATTATTTATCATTAGACAGGGCATTTGTAGAAGGCAAGAGTCTAGCAGGCAGGCTTCTTAGATTAGATTATGGGGAAATGCAAGCAATGTCTAATGAGCGGTTCTTAAATAAAAATGTATGAGTGTGTAACTTTATAAAATCTGTTAGGCTTCTTGGGAGCTAGTGCTTGTCGCAGCTTCTGTGAAACCTGAAATGCAAAGGCATCTTGCAAAACCTCAAGGACCAGAGGGATGCAAAAAGTTCTGGAACCCCTGCTTACATCAGGTCATAATATCTTTTTACACGTCTGACACCCGTTTTTGCCTTCACACTGAAAATGTTACATCATCATTAAATACTGTATCTCTGAAGTAATGTTCCTCCAAAGGAGAATATGGGGACATAGCAACCACTTCTTCAAACTCACTCCACAGGACAGTAAACCAGGGAATCTCCCCACAAAGCTGAATCTTCCTCTTATGAAGCAGTACATCTAATCTCTTCAGAAGGGAGGAAGTGAAAGAACAGGGCAAAAGACAAGACAGACAGATTACAGAGCCTTAAACGACCCTTGAAAAAAAATTCCTACCACTCCTTCTGAAAATCAGCAACAGCAAGGGGGTGGGGGTGTCTTAGTCTTCTGTTTTTTCTTGGAGGGGAGAAGAGCTAGCATATGCCAAGGAAGTTTGACCCCTCATGTACCTCAATGAGCGAACTTGGTACTTCACCTGCTGTTGGGTTCCTTTAAAATAAACAGCCTTGGTTCGCCCTTTGCGACAGAGACAGTGGTCTGAACAGTCAAGGTGGACATGCAAAGGGACAGTGCCTTGTCTCTAATGGGGACATGATAAAGGAAGTAGCCAATGGGTCAATAAGGTCCTAGGATTCATCAACAGAGACATCTGGATCCAACAGATAGCCAGATCATCAGATATGGTCTTTTTAACTTCCTTTTGGCCTTATCTGGGAGATCTTGACAGAAACAGAGGTATCATATTTAATGCACGAGTGCCTTGAGTCTCTGACTTTCAAGATGGACCTTAAGGGAAGAGAAAACTGCTCATGAGCGTCTTGGGGACAAAGGAATGGCAAACAAAACACGTTCTAGATTTGAGATTGGCTACTATGTAATCCTAAAATCACATTTTCTTGTTTCTTAGTGGACATAAGGGTTTAATTTTAGCCAAAAATAAGACAAAGAGGAAGTTTCCCCAACAGGGATACCCATCTGTTCTAGGCAAATGGAACCAGTAATGACCGTATGACAGACAGAGAAACGCAGTGTTCAGGCAAGTGAGAAGAAAGCTCTGAGGTGCGTCTTTTACATACCACAAGGCTGTGGCGTGTTTGGCCATACATCAGACATAAGGCATGACAGGAAGAAACTTAACTTAGGTAACCTGGCTGGACGTATACAGATCTCTTGTGGGATATCCTACTTGTCAGTAATACTGCAACAGTGATCATAAGGACATCTTACCACAAATGTAGATGTTAAAGTAGTATCACTGTTGCTGTCCAAGTACCCTCTCCTCTTACCCCTTTTTTCATGTCACTATCTCTCTCTCTCATACTATGCAGCCTGGGCTGGGGTGGCTCCCTAGTCCTTTCATCTGCACATTCCCCTCCCAGGCCCCCTCTCTTTTTATCCAAACCTACTGCTTGGAGAGGGAGACTGGAGTCTTCTGGAGTATATCTAGGACACAGAGAACTGCTACTGTCTTATACACAAGGACTTGGTGCTAGGGTCTTCTTCTTGTGGTGGGAGGGTACTTGCTGAGGCTGAGAGAGGAAGACAGGGCTCTGGAAGTCAGACCAGCCAATCAAGTCTACCTTAAGTCAGGAATCCTAAAATCCAGACAACAGTAAACATAAGAATCAGCTCTTTCCACACTATGAACCATCTTCTGTATTATAGACTAGTAATTAGTTAAGCACTTATGGGATAAATTATCATCAAATTTTAAGATGTCTGATGGCCACACTGCTTTACATGATCTGACTGACTCATCTGCCTGCAAAGTTCTCGATCAGTGAAAGAAATTGCTATCTTAAGTTCTGTTGGGTCATGTTATCTCCAGTCAAAACAAGGTGGGGATTCAGTTTCCAGATCTGTGATGAAATCTGTCGGCTGCAAAACATCCCATCTTTACTTTCAGCTTTTCAATCAACTATAGGACTCTTCAGAAAGGAAGCAAATTATCCAACTTAGCAGCCTAATGAGATGGGGACTGCAGGCTGGGAGATCCAGGGACAGTACTTCTTAACTAGCTCCTGGATTCAATTCATAAGTAGCAAAACACAAATGATGAAACAAAATACCGTACCAATGCCAAAGTCCTCCAAACAAATAGAAGGCAGACAACAATGAGACTTCTCTGTATACAAGGCGAGACTGAGGTTTACTCCAGTAGAAAATCACTAGAGAATACTATTTTGCTTATTTGGACCGCAATGGATAATAACTTGGGGGATAAGGGTCTAAGAACAGCTACAAGATGGGCATAACTGGTGCTCAAGTCTTCAGGATAATTGATACATTAAGGCATTTTTTTTGGTTACCTTTTTTGAAGTTACAATTTGATTCACATTAGGACCATGGAATTAAAGGAAAAAAAAAAATTTATATATATATATATATATACACACCCCAGTAATAGACCTATAGAAAGACGCTGATGGGGTTAAGGAGAACCTAACGGTCCACTTTCTATTTTGCATTAAGAAAAAATGTGTGGGGGTGTTAAGGGGGCCTTGATGTCCAGTTTCTAGCTTGCATTAAGCGGATATTAGGATTTCTTCTGGGATAATGCTAAAACTTATGGTGAGAATTTTTTTTCTCAGTACAGGGTGTCAGAAAAATATGTATTAATGTGTGTGCTTAATGCTGATTAGAAACTAAATAAGTTAACACGTTTTTCTTTCTATTTTATATGCACTATTTTATATACAGTTAAGTTTCATATGAGACTAAAAGATGCTTTTTAAAACTGCAGTGTGCTTTCTGAAACTTGCAAGATGCCCTCTGACCTAGTAATTGCTAGCACAGCAATATTCATGTTTATGCCGTTTGGAAATGTACTTGAGAAGCAGGTGATTATCTGCTAGGTCAGGAAGAAATGAATGAACAATGCTACATTCTGTAATGTAATAATTTTAAACAATCAGCTCTGTTCAAAGTATGAGAACATGTACTGCTGCAGAAGTTAGAGATAACATAGACAAAGGACTGTTAGAGAAATGAACTGCAATCTATACTTGCTTTGTGCTCAAATTAGCCATAGTACCTTGAATGGTAACATTGCATATATCTAACCGGTGGTAGCCAAGGCCACGTTGTTTTTCTCAGGAAGTTTCTCATAAAAATTGATAGTACAAGCAGAATATTGTAAAAACAAATCACTACGAAATGATAATGACAAAACTTGTGATTTACTACGTCAGCTTGGTAGGCAATGTCTTATTAGAAGATGTATAAAAATGCCTGCATTTCCTGATTCTAGTTAGACAAACTCTGTATTAGCACGTTTTTGTCTCCTTGCTGCAAGATTAAAGTGCCTTAACCTAAACCTACCGTGTATTGATCATTTTTAAAGTATATTTTTCCTTTGACACAGGGCATTTAACGTTTTTATACCTCTTCGGTGTCCTCCAGCTAATGCCTCTTCATGGCATTTGCCTGGATGATTTTGCACTTTATTTCTAAGCATCTGTTCCAACTCTGTCTAAGCTGTTCCAACCAGTACTGGAGATGTCCCAAAGGAAAAATCATTGATTCACTGCATATCCTTGCTATATGCCCAAAGCTGCTCACATTCTGGTTAATGGTTAAAACAGCACGATGGATAGATATTAAAGGGTGATTACGTTAGTTTTCAGCAGCCATAAAAGTGTTTTGGGGCTATGTCCTCTCTTCATATCCATGTCTCAGACCAGTCTTCTTTGGCTTGCTCACAGTAGCCGAAAAATATTTAACAGGGTTTTGAAAACAGATGGATGCACTTGGCACAGTGAACCAAGTCTTAAGGAAATATTTTTTTAAGAAGGCAACTTTCTCCCCATAAAGAAAAATCTTTCATATCAGAGAAGTTGTCCTTTTCAAGATGCCTTTTTTGTGACATAAAACATACTACCAGCTTGCGTCTTAATACTACCAAGAGTGTTTTGGTAAAGTATGATTTCTGTATTTACAAGTTCTGTATTTGATATGCCTGACCGAGGCCAATATTGCCTTCCTTCACCCACTGTTCACCCAATGTTATTCCTCTGCAAACTGTGACAAATGCTAAAAGAGAATTACCTAGTGAAAATCATTACAGTAGACTGTTTTACTACGCTAATGACTTTCTTTTCCATTGGAAAGGAACTAAAGAAATGAAAACTGTATCTGGGCCAATTTTATGCAAAAATAAATCTTTTAAGGCAGCTAAAAGCAGTATAACTTCCACACAACAAGAAGCCCATGACACAGCAAAACAAAGTGGCTTGGTTTTACATCCCAACGACTTGAGCTACAGTGAAGTCTGGAAGCAAAATCTTGCAATATCCTACTAATGAATTTGGTAGCTTTGCCAAGTGACAGATCACTGTAGCTACCAAGCAAATTTTCATTACAAGTGCCATTTTTAAATGCAAAACAGCACATAAAAAATAAAAAAAAAACTCCACCACAAACATGCATGCAATTATGAACAACCCAGCCTTTATTCTGTTTAATGGTTGCTCCACTGCAGTTAAAAGTACTACAAAATTTGCAACATCTACACTTACAGTGGCACAAAATGCATTTCTTCCAAGTCATACAAATGTCTTGTCATGTTCTCAGATATAAAGTATCTGCAGTCCACCCCAAAGCCATCAATGACATAAATCAATGTAGAGGGACTGCAAATAAAATAAGCCTGGATTATACTACAACACTATTCTAAATATGTAAGCTGTTTCCCTGCACACTATGACATGTCTGTAGTTCTTATCCTTATCTTTATCCATGATGGAGGACTCTATTTTGGCCACCCTGGCTGTGCTCTCATGACTACGTCAAATGAAAGAAGAAGAAAAAAAAAACTCTGGTATAACTCCTACCAAGGATACAAACATCCTTGACCTTGTACTTACAAACCTGGGGGAGCCATGTTCACCACACAACATAATGTCTTCACTTGTTAGATATGATCAAAAGGCAGTATTGCTTGAAATAAAAATTAAATAAAATCTGGGCCCTAGTGAAAGCAAAAACCTTTAGGAAGAATATTCCAAGGCAAACCTCTCTCTACTAAGCAACACCTTGGCTAAATTTCAAGCACCCCAAACCCAGTAAACATCTTAGCATATGCTGAGCTATTTATAAAATCTCTGTACAGCCATATTGATAGCTGTACAGGGCGAGCTGTGCCCACTCACATCAAGAATAATTCAAACTCAAGCCACACTGATGGAATCACAAAATGAATCAGTTACACAACAAAAGAAAAAATCTTGGCCAAGCATAGGAGGAACAAAGCCCTACATACTAAAAGCCCACTGACCAATCTAAATAGGCAGCTAAGAGAGTTAAAGACAACCACAAAGCTTTCTATTGCTATGTCCATAATCTCAAAAAAAATATGCAACAATGTACAGAACTTCACCCACACTGAACTGGAGGCCACTGCCAACCTTTTGGCTGACAGGTTCAGCTCAAATTTCTCCCTTCACCCCCGCAAACAGTCCAAAGGAAATATCACATACCACTTAAAGAAATCCCAATCCCTCAGAGCCACACGCTCCAGGGATCTAAATCTTGCCATCACAATGAACAACACATGCTGGAGAGATGGGTTTCTGACCCATAGACTCCCCATACTCTGGAACAGACTGCCCAAATATGTCAAGCAAAGTGCCTCCTTGGCCCTCTTCAAAAGGAACCTTGACGATTGGATGGGAGATAGGAAATTCACCCAGGGGATCATGTCAGTCACCCTGCTAGACAGGGGTCCAGGGAAGTAAATATTGTGGGAAGCAATATTCAGGGAATTGTTATGGCTAGGCTTGTATAGGCCCTAGGGCCAATAGGTTCCTAGGTTGGTACTAGGCTATATGCAAAGCTATGGAACGCATCATCATGGACCTAATAAACAAGGATATAGGGACTCCCCAAACTCTGGATCCTACACAGTTTGGTTTTGTGAAGGGTAGATCATGCCTGCTCAACTTGGTCAACTTCTCCGAATCCATCTTCAGAGCAGTGGATGAAAGCAAAGTGGTTCATACAGTCTACCTTGATCTGGCCAAGGCCTTCGATACCATTCCCCACTCAGGAATCACAGAAAAACTCACTAAGCTAGGCATCAACCCCTACATCACTAGGTGGGTTGCAAAGTGGCTGACAGGTAGAACCCACAGTGTGAAAGTAGCTGACTCCAAGTCAGACTGCCGACCAGTCATGAGTGGAGTCCCACAGGGTTCGGTCCTGGGTCCTCTCCTGTTTATCTACTACTCTGAAGTCCAGGCCAACACAAAGGGGCTCTGGCTGACAAAGCTCACAGATGATTACAAGTTGGGAGCTATTATTAACTCCCCGAGTGATGTTGATATCCTACAGAAAGGCCTCACTGAGACCAACGACTGGTGTCAAAACCATGGCCTTAAGCTCAAATCCAAAATATGTGTCATCCCCTTTGGGAAAAAACCCGGTTCCCATGAATTACCACATCAATGGCAGTCCACTGAACACAGAAGGCATTATAAAGAGATCTGGGAACACAGGTTGACAGCAACCTCTCTTTTGACCACCACATTGCCACTGTGATCAGAAAGTCCTTCTATGTGGCACATCTCATTAGTAAGGGTTTTGCATCCAGGAAGAAAGAGGTCATCGTCTCCCTCTACTCTTCCCCTCATTAGGCCAATCATCGAGTACAATGCCCCATTTGGCATGTAGCTCTCTAAACACTGCGAGGCTGCAAAGTACCTCACAAAGAGGATCCTAGGTCTTAAACATTTGTCTTATATGGACAGACTAAAAAAACTCCAACTATTCTCTGTTTCATATCGTCTACTTAGAAGCGATTTGACCCAGCTTGGTTAGAAATGCGATCTGACCCAGCTTGGTTAGAAATGCTACATCTAAAAGAAATCCCAATCCCTCCACACCACACACTCCAGAGACCTAAACCTCATTACCACAATCAAACAGAATATGCTGGAGGGATAGGTTCATAACCCAGAGACTGCCCATGATATGGAATAGACTTTCCATACATGTCAAGCAGAGTACCTTACTGGCCCTCTTCAAGAGAAATCCTGATGAGTGGATGGGAAATAGAAAATTCACCCCAGGGATCACTCCAGTGGCTTTACTCGACAGAGGCACTGGGAACTAAGGTTGGGTGGGATGATGCCATGGTAATCCAAGGGGTAGGCCTGTAAAGGCCCCAGGGCCATTAGCCTAATACGCACCTATGAACAAAATCATCACAGTTCTATTATGGCTCTGCTATCATCCACAAATACAGTTCTACTCAGACAAAAGTCACACTAAGCCCCAGTAACATGCTAACCAAATATATACATAAATATAGAGCTATTTCCAGATTTTGCAGACTTCAAATAAAAACTCACCATTGGTCTTATGAACCTTTCATACTTTGGAGGTTTCCGAGTAAATCCATCTCCCACAAAACAGACTTTAGTAACCATGCGTTTCCAGGCCTTCTTCTTTCTCTTCCCTGTGCGAATAACCTTGAGAACTTCGGTTTCACCCTGGGCACGGACTTTTGGTACAGGAACTTCCCATTTACCCTGTCAAAACATGAAAATGTAAATCTCTATTTATATCCAAAACAAAGAAATCAACATGCTTATCTGACTTTTTTGCTACATGCATTTTAATCCTGACCACTGATTCTGCTCATAACCTTAAAAGGACTCACTTAGGCAAAATGACATTGGTTGAAAATTACAGTTGTGTAAGTATATTTACTAGAACAGTAGGGCTGTATGAGTTGTACTCAGCCAAACATATAACAGATGTCCATCTTCCAAAATTTCTGGGCACCTTCTATGGCTCCAAACTGTCAGGCTGCTTGAATTGAGCTGACAAAGACAAGTTTGAGTGCCAAGCCCTTCAGAGCTTTCCTGCCAACAGGCAGAGGGAGGTCGAACCCTGAAAGGACAATGCTAGGAAGAACAAAAAATATCCATACACTGGCATAAACACTACACCAAAAGACAAGGGGGGTGGGGAAAGGAAGCAGCTACTGTAGCAGTGACCATTCGAACATCTACTGTTACGGTACATATACTTACATAATTGTACTATGTCCATCACACTGACCACTACTGCAGTAGCCTTAGCTTATGGGTAGATTACTACATTTAGGAGGAGGAAGGAGAAGAGTCCATAAGCCCCTGAAGAATGGTCTTAAAGCTTGATCTTGACCTGGAAAAGGAATCAAGCTTACAGTGCTTTGTAAAAGAAGACCAAGTTGCAACTTCAGGAATTCTAGAATTCAAATACATCCTAAAAAGCCAAAGGTGAATCAAAGGTAGAGTGGGGCCTTGACCCTGCCAGGATAGTTTTGCTGTGGTGAGTATAACAAAAAGATAACAGCCTTAGACAACTGTTTGGAAATGGTATATTTTGACACAGGTTTCCCTTCGTACTTTCACAAGAAATTAACTGATCCAAACAGCTGAAAAATTCAGCTCATTCAAGATAGTATCAGAGCTGTCTGTGGACATCCAAGGTAAACCCTACATTCTCCCCCATTTTTTGGGTTAAGGAAAGAAAATGGGGAGATGAACAGTTTGGCTCAACTCGTTCACCCCAATGGAGCTCAAGAAGTTTGTACTATAACTTCCAACGGGCGTAGCTCAAGCCTTTTGACAGAATCAAATTATGTCCTCACATTTCAAACAAATGTTCATATCTCTAGAACCATAGGTATTATGAAAGTACAAATGGCAAACTCTTTCAGCACAAACTATTTTATAGTGGTAATATTCTTTAGGTTCTAGGTCTTAAACCTAACTTTATAAGTCCCAGTAAACACAGTAACCATTACATTTGTAATATTTTGTAAACAACTTACACTATCTCAGCAACCACTCAAGTTACACACACATACTGTAAGCAGCATTTTATTCATCTAGCCGAGAGCTTTCATTTGAGGCTAAGGAGTTCTGCCTGTGTTACCGGATTCTTTAAATATTTGGAAAAATGTGAAAATTATATCTATATAAATTAATATCATAAAAACAGTTAATATGTATTTACCTGCACTAGACACAGATCAAATATTAATGCAATTCAGTTTGGTATTATGTAAGCTTCAAGATGAAATATTTTAAAAACTTGTACAGAGCAAGGTTTTGGAATTGTTGATGCAAGTATGAACAAGCAATATTTGATTCCTAGAGTCATCAGTAGCAATCAACTGCAGATGCACCTGAGAGGTGTCACTCAGATGTAATGAGTCAAAGTAAACTCAGACATCACTTTAGGCATAAAAGGATTAGTTCTCAAGAAACCCTGTACCTGTGGAAAAATAGAGCAGGGCTGGCTAACCGTAAGAGTTTGCAACTAAAACACTCTTCTTGCAGAGGTCAGAGCAATTGGTAAACTTGCTTTCCATGTTAAGAATCTCAAGTAAGTCAGGTTAACTGGTTCAAATAGAGCAAGTGCTACTTTCGCCAACACAAAATTAAGATCCCAAAGAGGGGCCACTAGTTTTTCTTGGAGGCCTCTTATTCAAAACCCCTTTCAAAAACATTATTACATGAGAATGCACTGAAAGAGGAGGATCCATGGGCAGACATGCTCAAATGGCTGATAAATTAACCTCGAGAGAGGAGTAATCAAGGCCACAAGATAGTAAATCACACAAGTATTGTGAAATCAGAGAACAACTAACCATGAATGGATGATGTTTAGGTTGTTTGCACCAACTAGAAAACCTTTTCCTTTTGATAATATATGATCTCCTAGTAGCAGGCTTTCCAGTCTCAATTAGTACCTGCTGCACGTTCTCAGTGAACAGGTACCTAAAAGGAATTATAACCCTACTCTAAAATAGTGTGTTGTACCGTTAAGAAGCATTTCCAAGGGCAGCATGTAAATATAAATAGCAAGCAAGTGCTAGCTTCAGTGCCATTTTGAGAGTGCAGCCAGAGTGTGAGCATGTACGAGTGCGATGCCTAGTTTGTTTATAAGTTTATTTATGTAAAGTCATTAAGCCTCAATCCTGGTTTGTACATAAAGCTGCTTGAACAGTACCCACAGATGTTAGTCTGTTTTATGCTGACCAGACGAGCGACACCATCACCCAGGCAGTCAACGGAAGTCGACTGGCGTCAGATGTAACAAACACCCCTGTTCTTGTGTAAGCAGATCCAATCCTTAAGGAAGCTTGTGGTAATTGTCCCTGGCCATTTCCAAAAGAAGGGAGAACCACGGTAGTCTGAGCCAGAAGGGAGTCACCGCAATGATCTTAGGATTCCTTCTGAGTACTCCAGATATTAGTGGAAAACCATACAGGAAACATTCTTGTTCATGGAAAAGAAAAGGCACGGATCAAATCTTGAAGACCTCCTGATGTAGTTTCCATTCATGAGGGTCAGTCCTTGTCCTCCTCAGCCTGTCTGCCCATTTTGCTCTGATAGAATGTAGGATGCCTGCAGAGTGAGACTGTGCTGTGAAGCTCCATTATAAGCCAACATATTTAGTAGGGTACGAACTGGCGCAACCCTTGCTTGGTGATGTACCACATGACTGTGGTATTGTCTGTAACAACTTGAAGAGGTCCCGGGGACCAAAGATGATTTAGAGAATTGAGTGCCTTGATTAAGATGAGCCTCTGTTATATTTGTGCGCTTCTGTCTGTCCTTTGTGTCCCACACATCTAGTACTTTTATCACTCCTGAAACTGCTCTTCAAGCAAAGTTCTGTGGCATCTGCGGTGACTGAATGCTTTGGAGCAGGAAGGCAGAAGTGGAGACCTGGATTTAGGGTTATCCATTTTCTCCACCAAGTAATTTCTCTTCTGACAAACCCCAGCACTAGAATCTGAAAAGACAAGGGGTGTAGGTGCTGGTACCAAAGAGACTTAAGATAGCATGGTAACCTTCTCATGTGGAGTCTTACTATTGGTATCATGAGAATTATAGAAGCTATGAGACCCATAATTCTGAGGTATTCCTTCACTGTGAGTGGAAAGTCTGAGTGAAAACCCTAGAAACTAATCTAGATATAGATCTATTTTTTTTCCTGTGGAAGAAAAGCTCTTTGAACTGTGGTGTCTAGCTGACATCCCAGAAACACAAATCCTCTGAGGAGGAGTCAAAGAAGATTGATGTTTTCTCTTGGAATTTCAGCTTGTGTAAGAGATCTCAACAATGACAGATTTTTGGCACTTGGAAAGAGAACCTGCAAAGATAAGCAAGTCATCCAAAAATGGAAAATGTGGATAACCTGTAGCCTGCTACAAGTGGAGCTAGACATTTTGGACTATCTACTGTACCAACAGTGTTCACAAAGGGTAAGGCAGAAAACGGACAGTGTGATCTAGACACAAGAAACCTTACATAATATGCCTGTAGTCTGGATTAATCTGATGAAAAACATCTTTTAAATCTAGTGTTACCAGGAAACTTGAATGAGGAAGAAGAGGACTGGTTGTGAAGAGACATCATTTTGAAAATGGGCACCATCACAAACAGGTTTAGGAAAGAAAGATCCAGAACGGTCTCCAAACAATTTCTTTCTTTGACAATAAAAGCATTCATGAATAAAACCCCTTGCCCACCCACGAAGGCGGGAACTCTTTCTGTACCACTCCCTGGAACAGCGTGGGATAAATGACAGCTGAAACAAGAGAGACTGGTATGGAGAATGAGGAATTACCCCCTTTGCCATCTGTAACCTTGATGAATGATTTTTAGAACCCATTTACCTGCAACTATCTGCTGGCAAAGAAAAAAGTGGAGATACAGACTTTATGGAAGAATAGGAGAGCTGCCCGGGTGGAAAGGGGGAAAAAATTCTTATAGAGTCATTCTGACTGTCCTTTGTTCTGGGAGTTTCCAGAGTTTTTCTTGGAACCTCCTTGCCATTTATTATGAAAAGTATGTTTACAAGAATTCTGTTGAGACTATTTTATTTATTTTTTTTTACTAAAACTGGATGATGAATTAAAGACCTGCACCCACAGATTCAAAAAAAAAAACATGTTTATTTCATCATGGTTAGGGGGTTCCTACATTTTAACACCACTCTGGGGCTATTTATAGGTTTTTAAATATTTTTATACATAATTTTTGAGTCTGACCACATGGGGTCTGGCATCTTGAAGTAATTCTGATTGTTTACTCTGCCAATAGGTATCCCATAGTGCAGTGCTTGTCTGTAAATAAAATTACATCATGTAGGCCTCTTTCTTCCTTACAGGAAAACTCCACCCTACAACTAAAGAAACATCTGTTTTTTTTTTCCCCACTCTGTTTCCTGACCTACTTTAACCAAGCGCTTTATTTGTAATTTTAGCCTGTTTTCTACAACATGGCTACCAATGGAGCTTGATGTAGCAATGTGATCTTGTTCTCCCTCATCCCTTTCTCTTTCCCATAATGCTTTGTATGACTCATATCAGACATAAAGAAGTAACTTTTGAATTCCCATGCCATTGACATAGAATGGGATTTGTGTGAGAGTCACTGTTATTTTCTTTACCCTCTGTAAAAGAACTGCTTCTTTTCAGTCTCTAATCACCCTCATTTATGTTTGCTCAGACTTTGTTTTACACTATACTTAGAAGTTATCCAGCTACAGCCAGAAAAGTAACTAAACTGCAGGCCTTTGTTCAGGGTTTTCTTTTGTAGTCTAAGAGTCTAATGGTTGTGGTGATGTCAGCTTGGGGAGGGAATTGGCCAGAAAACTACCTGTATTCATTGGCCTTGATGACATCAATGAATTTGAGACTGCAGCAAGCTTTTATAGGACAGAATAAAAGTTTTTTGAAAGTGAAACTAGCACAGTACAGTAAGGTACTGTTCCAGTGTTGAGAAACATCTATTTAAAATATTTTAAATGTATAGTTGTTTATTCATAGCAGAAACAATAAATAGGGAGAACAAGGACAGAGAAGATGAGCATTTAATAACAGAACCCCACTGTTGTCCTTTAAAGAACCCCTTGGAAACATATCTCTTAACAGTCCAGATTTTGCAGAATGTCCAGATTTTTGTCTCATATTTTGGTCTATATCTCACACAACTGTGGTTTTCTGGCAAATCCTTAACAAATCATTGAAGATAATCAAAAAGAATGACAGGCATTTGAATTTAACACTTCATATCCATCAGAAAATTCAAGCTAATGTAAAACCTATTTTATCAACTTTTGAAGTTTGCAAGAGTGATATTTAAAAACTGCCCCCCCCACCCCCCCCCCCCATTATTTATGTCTTTGTCCAGATTTCTTACTCTGAGAGGTAGAAATCTATGCTTATAAAATCTGGAAGAGCAGGATCAAAAAATCTTGGAAACTCCCTGTAAAAGTTTACCTCTTTTTCAAAACAGCTTTTGATCACCTCTGCAGCAGAGGGACCACAACTTAAAATCTCATTTTTACATCTGGGAGGTTCTGAAAATGAAGACATACAAACCTACTTAAAACAATACCAGTGGCCAGAGTCCTTGTAGTATCAACAGTTATACACACTGTATATAATGAGTGCAGACAAACAAAACATTCATCATGCTTTCACAATTAGTCAAAAAAAAAAAAAAAAAAAAACCACTCAACATATAAGCCTGACAAATCAGAAGTCTGAAAATCAAAGCTGCAGAACCACAGACTCCACATACTTACAAATAGTCTTATCAAAAACAGGATTGGAATTAACTAAATGATCATCAGCAGGATTAAATAAAGTTGAAGCTGCTGCAGCAGGTTTCAGAAGAGTATACAAAAACTTGAAAAGTCTGAGCAGCTTTATAACATTCTATCTGACTTTTCAGGAGCAGTTAGTTGACCATCAGGAAAACTGCATGCAGTAACGCACATCCTGCTAAGCAAACAGAACTGGAGGGATGGTTGCAGTTTCTGGAAATTACTGCTATAGCTACAAAAAAATAGCTCTCCCATTTAAAAGTACAGTACAGTCTCACAACGGTCCGTTAAGACAAACTCCTAGCTTTAAAATAACTAACAAAAATATTAAATGTAAGGTTTTCATTTAAATACGAAACTTATCTGCCCAGCAAAGGAACAATGAAAGTTGACAGTCCATCTTCGCAAGCCTCAGATGAGCATACTCTTCGGGGGCAGTAAAGCTCTAAAGGACTTAAGTGCCCAAACTTGTCTTAGTCAGTTCAGCTTGAGCTGCCCGACAGTTTGGGTATGTGGAAGGTGCCTTGAAGCTTTGGAAGCTGGCTGTTATATCCTTGGCAGGATAATATAGCCAAAGTGACTGTAGCAGCAATCAAGATGAACATCAAAAGTTATGCAATTACCATAATGATAGAGCCATGTTGTAGTCTTCCATCTGGCTCAACATGTAGGTTATCAGATCACACACAGTCAATCTCCAAGAGCTCTGCCTTCTCCACCCACAATAACCTGCTGTAATAATCCCTCCTCAGATCGAGCTGTCCATGACCACTCCCAGAAACAGTATTGAATGTAAATGAAATGCTAACAAAAGGGGCAAAAAAATGGAGAGGCAACAGATAGACTCCTAAATGCCAGCTTAAAGGCCAGACTGCAAGGCCAATAAGGAGCACTTCCTCAAACAATGGCAATTTGGAGGAAGAGTTGAGCTGGAAGAAAGAGGACACGATCTACCATTAAGGTAAGTACAAAACTTTCCTATGCATTTTCTTTTCCTTCCGGTCTCGAACTGTGAGACATAGTTCCTAGCCAGAAAACTCCAAAAAAGCCCTTGGAGGGAACATTCTGCAAAAAGTTGGAAACAAAAGAGGCTCTAGACTTAGTTGTACATGTAGTTTGTAATGGGACAAAAAAGCATAAGCAGTAGACCATGTAGCTGTAGTACAAATATCATCAATAGAAGCCTGTGAGAAAAAGGCAGCTGAGGTAGCCACTGCTCTTGTAGAATGACCTCTAGGACTGACAAGCAAAGACATTCCCTTCAAAGCATAAACAAAGGAAACACAATTAGAAAACTATAACAGGCTCACCCTGTCTGGACTTTGATGTAAAAAAGTTGGTCAGATTTTCTAAATCTTTTGGTTTGACCCAAACAGAATCAGAGTTGTCTATGTACATCCAAACAAGGAAGCAAATATTCTCTTTTGTTACTGAAATTTGGAACGATTACTAGCAAGCGAATGGGATGGTCCAAAGTAGACTACGATGCGACCTTGGAAAGAATGGAAGGGTTTGTCCTCAAGGTAACTCTGTCCTTAAGAAAAAAGAAAGTAAGGGGATATGAGGATAATGCTTGGAGCTCAGATACTCTCCTGGCCATAGGTTGAGACTCGATAGGAAAGACAACACCAGATCTGCTGTTAAATTATTTTGTTTTGGTAATACATGGATAGTCAAGTAAACAGATATACTACATCACTGTAGAATCCACAAGTTGCCATAGATATGCAGTGGTACTGTAGATGACAGGACAAGGAAATGGCTACAAGTAAACAAAATGCAACAATTTAACTGCAAACTGCCAGAAATTTGAGACACCCAATGAATATCTCATAAAATCAGCACACACAAAGCCACTTACACTAAATTAATGTGTCTTTTCACTACCTTTTAATCTTTTTAATTTAATACATTTTTTAATCAAACTTCAATGGCTACAGAGAACCTCACACCAACATTCCTAGTCAGTGCTCTTATTACTTGGCTAAAAAACAATTTAGACCTCAACTGTACATCAATGACACCTCACAGACAATGCACCAACAAGATTTGCAGATGAATTTTGGGTGATTATTAATAGAGTCTAGGTTAAAGACTACCAACATTCTTCCAGAGGCCATTTTTTCCTAACATATGAACTGCATACAGACTTGCTTATGCTAATTTACAAAAGGGCATTAAAGACAGCATTTCATCAGGTTTTGCCAAAAGTGCTCAATTAAGTCCAGTTGGTAGACATCAAAAGCCAAGATTTTAATGATGTATTTCTCACCCAAACATTAATTTGCTCTGGAACAGAATTTGAGATGATGCTCAGAGGGAAAAAGGTCTCTCACCGTCTCCTTTTTCATAAACCTGGAAGAGTTTACTATATTTTTAACTGTGTAAGTAAACTAGTCCAAAGACCTTTTTCAGCTATGATAGGGGCCAAAATTCCAAAAGCAGTCCACTGTTTGGTAGTGCATAATTAGAGACTTTAAAGACTGAAAACAAGTACAGCTAACCTATCAGGGCACACAACAAAGTACAGTTGTAACATTACAAGACAGGAGCTTATATAACACAAAGTGGCGATAACAGAGAACACTAGAACTAATTAGTGTTTTAGCATGGCTGTCAAACTGTTATGATGCTACAGCTGCAAAATTCAAGTTTTTTTGGCAGTTTATAATGTTGCATTCTCTCAGTAATAAAAGCTTTATTTTTAAAAGTGTTCTACCACACAGGTATGTGCTTTTTTCAAGGTAAATAAACACTGTTATACAGCAGGATCCAGAAGGAAAATGGCTTGGAAAGTTTCATGGTGGACAACATTTCACCTGGGGGTCCTAGCATTTTAATATACCTTATGGATTCAACTTAAAGTAATCTCCTTTTGAGAGAACCTACGCATTTTAGGCTGCTGAGAGCACTGAGGATCTGAAAGACACAGATTAGGAGATGGGAGGACCCTGCAAAAGACAATGAAGTAAAACAATATTATCCATTTCCTCTAACTGTCCACGATTTCACCTCACATTGTTGCCCACCACCTAGCAAAATGCTTCATTTTCTGGTAAATCATCGAGGATACATTACAGAGTCATCTTCATTGTTCAGGTTTGCATTAATGTGTATTTTGTTACAATAATACTTAAAATTGTTCCTCGTTTTGGGCCAATTTACCCCCATTATTTTGGCTTTGTGCAGAATTCTTCAGAAAATAAAATCAAGAAGTATAATTATGGCACTGTGCTCCCATAAAAGTGGCACGGGGAAAAATGATGTACTATGAAGCACACTTCATCAGAACGAACACATTTTATCTGAAGTGCACAAATTCTGCTTATGTCACATTCTTTCCAAAAGTTACGCCACTGAATAAAGCCTGGAGATAACAGAGAACACTGGTCATGCAGCAAAAGGATGTCATTCAATATTCTGGCCCTGCACTTAAGCAAAGTCAAGTGTTCTCCATTATCTCCCTTACAACACAGTAAAAAAATTTACATTTAACATATTATATCCATCATAAGAACATTACAGCCACCATGCAAACTTTAAGGAAGAAATTATTTAAAAATCTGCAAGAAAACACATTGCCACTACCTTCCCGTTTCTTGCACTCCTCTACACCTCTCCTGTACTGAATAACCTATAAGCCTCAAACAATCTAACATTACTGAGCAATGCTTTAATAAAGTCACAAACTTTGCAACCAAGTTCTTACAAAAACACACTACATTATTTCTCCATATAACCCATCTAATAATTTAGCAATTGACTATATACTTCTCACATGTACCTAGACTATGGAAGCTCTTTGCACCCAACACAGACAAAACTAACGATAACAAGCTTTTCATACAAACTCAAACATAACTTACTGGACACCAGGCTAACCCTACATGTATAGATGACCTCACATGATCCAAATGTAGTGAAAGTTTTGAAACATGAGGAGAATAAATCTAACATGACTTCTCTGTTAATTTAGCAGAAGCATATAGACGTCGAGCAGGAAAGGAAATCAAACCAGAAGTAGATAAAAACCAGACAGCAACTAAATGTGCTAAAAAACAAAAGAAAGAATATAAGGTGAAGGACCAGGTGAGAAGGCAAGAAATGTGGAAAAAACAAATATAGTTGCAAGTACAGAAAACTTCTGGAAGTGCCTCATGTTGATCAAGAACGAACGCAGGAATGTTTAAGGAGAGGTGAATTCAAACCAAGAAATGAAAGGTTAAACAACATATATATATATATATATATATATATATATATATATATATATATATATATATATATATAAATATAAATATATATATAGAAACACACACACACACACACACACACACACACACACACACACACACACACACACAAAGACCAGCCACATGTTTAGTCTACTATGGAATACTTTAAGGACTAAATAAATGGTACTGAATACAGAATTTGTAACAATATGGAAGTGACAAAACTACACGGGCAATTTTTTGGATTATACAACAAATGCAAGGACTATGGCTGTTGAAAAGGAAATCTGAATCGAACATCAAAAACAATATGGACTATAAAGTAAAAGATTAATTATATTCGATATGTTATACAGTATAGAACTGCTCATAAATTAAGGGTGTGGCAGATCAATTACATATGATTACTCCATTGCAAACAATCTACAATATTACAGAGTTTGAGTAAATTATTATAGCAATAATCCACGCCTGGGTGTGGGTAATGCTAAATTTACCCACGGTTGGCGTGGTTTGGTCCCGAGGGCGAAGCCCGAGGGACCAAACAAAGCCAACCGTGGGTAAATTTAGCATTACCCACACCCAGAAGTGGGTTATTGCTATTATACCATGACATTATTTAAGAAAAGAAACTATTACTTTTAATGGCATAGTATAATGCCTGTTTACTGCCCTTCCGCAGATGTCTGGCATCCGCGGCAGTTCTGATGTACTGCTCGCCTGCGCAGTACATCAGAGCTGTGGGCAAAAGCAACGGAGAAAGCAAGATCTCCGTTGCTTTTTTTTTAGTGTCTTGCTATGTTAAATGAGTTTAACATAGCGAGACAGTTTTAAAATAAGCAATGGAGATGTCCGTTGCTTATTTTAAAACTGTCTCGCTATGGTACACTCATTTACCATAGCGAGATTAAAAAGCAACGGAGATCTTGCTTTCTCGTTATCTCGCTATGTTAAATGGGTTTAACATGGCGAGACAGCTTTAAAATAAGCAACGGAGATCTCCGTTGCTTATTTTAAAGCTGTCTCGCTATGTTAAACCCATTTAACATAGCGAGACAGTGTTTTAAAAAAACGAGTTATACTAATGGAAAAAAGTTAGTATAACTCGATTTACAACGGGCACGCTGGCCAATCAGCGTGCACGTTTTGGCGGGGGGGGTCATGGTATAATATTTTTTTTTACTACGTACAGGTTGAAATAAATAATTTAATTTTTATGTTAATCAGCTGCCCAATAGTTAACTGAGAAGTTAAAGTATCTTAGATAATGGGCAAAACATAAATCTATAACTTGCTGGAGAACAAACATCGTAGTTAATCTAAGTGAGAGGAGGACCAATTGCTACATGTCTTTAGTAGCTGTGGGCACTTTGGTTTCAGGTTTTACTTGTTTTCCATAGCCTGTTTTGTTTTCTTATTTATTATTTAGTAGGAGAGCAGTTCATCTCTTATATTCTTGCTTAAGGCTGCAGAGAGGTGCACTCACCATAAGATTGGATAAATTCTTCTGGACCTACTGATTTTCTGGAAAAGTTCAGGAAAACAAATTTTCGTGTTGGCTCTTAAATCACCTGTATTGCCATTTTAAACTGCTTTTCTGCATTTTCTTACCTTTATGTTTATCTAGGTGTAGATGCCATCTTAGGCTAAAGTGGTAGTACGCCAAGTGAGAGGTACACCAACTGCTGCATGTCTTAGGTAGCCATGAGCACTTTGGCTTCAGGTGTCACTAGTTTTCCCACTGGTGCTTTTATTTTCTGGCTTACTATTTACTGGGCAGAGCAGCACAGAGCACAGCAGCCTGGTAGTGGTAATTCTACATTAATTTATTTCTCTTGTATACTACCTGTGGAATTGTACTATCCTCTAAATCCTGTGAGTTACGCACCAACTTCTGTTCAGTGTAAATAGCTTGCACAATCTCTCTCTCACCTGCAACTGACTTTGCAGCCTGGCTACTAACTACACTGTTAACTGTGTGGAATGACATGTGAAGCATCAAAAAATCACAAACTTCTCCCTCTAAATACTCTCACAATGCTTCATTTCCAATTCAGTACATGAATGCTATGGTCAGTACTGGGATACAGCTTACTAACCCCTCCTCCCATACACGCATACAGACTGCAAAACTTGTAGCACTCTGTTTTTAAGGCAGCGCAAGAACGGCCACATATTCACTGAAATCTAACTCCTGTTTAACTCAAGGGACTTTAACTGTGACAAGTGGAAACATTTAACAAAGGAGGAGTCCATCTCACAGACAGTTGCAAAAAGTGATCAAAACATCATCTTAACCCTCCCAGTCAAATCTATGCAACATCCCCACACTGTCACAATACTGCCATACACTGATGACATTAAAGAAAATCTCTATCAAAGCCTTCTAGAAGCAGCGAAAGTACCTAAACCTTCCTTCTGTACACAACCCCCCCACCCCCATCAACAGATCAAAACCAGCACTAAGGCAACTACAGAAAGGGATCACTCTTCTGGCAAGCAGAAGTCCATAAGGCATCAAGGACAAGGCAAAACGGCAGGCAGCAACCTGGTTACAGTTTACTCCACAGTCAGATACACAGCCATACCACTTACCAGGATAAGCAAATACAAGGTAGGGCGATAGCCTGCTGCCTCCCAAGTGCCTGGATCCGTAAAGTCACGAGGGCCCTCAAGTTCCTTCTTCCTAGGATACACATATGACTTGGTCATTGTCCACGTGGGACTGAATGTCTCAAAAGGCACACTCCCTAGGATCATAAGACAAGGATCTCTGAATATGCATTGGAACTTGGTATGAAATTAGCCTTGAACAGTATCCTACCATTTCCACAAATGATGCCACAATAGAATCAAAGATGAACTGACTAACCATTGGCTCAGCTATTTGCGTCATTCAAGGATGTCTAATACATAGCCTGGAAGATGACGGACAATACTAACTACTTTGTTAGGGATGACATGAATCTTTCTCCTCAGAACTTCCACATACGGGCTAGTACTTTATCTCCACATTGCCTTTTTCAGGTAAGGTTCTTTTCCTCAAGTTACCTACATAGCCAGACAAAAATTAAGACTACATTAAGTGCTGCTCCATGCAGGAACATTAGAAAGTTGCACTCCTTACAGGCAACACTAACCCTTGAAAATAAAGATAGCTGTATAGTTACCGGAACATGGTTTCAGAATACTGCTAGCACCCCACTACCCGCAATTCAGGGTTTCATTCTGAGGTGCTGGCCCGTACAACATGCGTAGTCAGTTTCTTTCCTTGATTAAGACGATCCAAATGGATATCAATTAAATGAAAGATTGACTGCCCTGAATGGAGGGGTTCTAATTAGTTCTGAAGGGCATGTTATGTATAGCTGGACAAGATGAAATTTTGGTCAAAGCAGGAGCATGACAAGAGTCTAGTGAAGTGTGCAAGAATAAATTGTACGTTAACAAGAAGATTATTATTGTTGTTAAGTAGAATGTAGAAGGTATGAAATGTATAATATTTATACTGATTGTTCTGAGTAAGCTATCTTTGGGTGAACCAAATGGCTACATGAATGATTTAAATAAAACCAGTCATAAAAGAAATGGGGAAAAAAAAGTCCTCCTTATCCCCTGTTGACAGGTGGATAAGGTGAAGTCTTGGTCAAAGTAACAACAAGACACTGACCAGTGAATTAGAGAAAGTAAAGTTGATGAAAGTGTGTGGATTTTTATAAGCTGCATGACTTGACGTTCTCCACTTATACTAAACGATGGAAAATGCACAAGGTTCAAGTAGCATGGCATAATATGAAGGCAGATGCAGGACATAAAAAATGGGACTGAACTAGGAAGGTTACGTAGAGTTTGAATTTTCAGCATGAAATTGTCGAAGGCAACTGTGCCTCTTAAATTGCCCTATTTGTTTGATGGTTTTTGTGATTAAGATTGCAAAACACAGAACTCACGAATAAAATAAGCATGATGAATAGAAATAAGATCACTAGACAAGATTAAAGATGATAGCGTGTAAAGAATGAAGGGTGGAACTTTATGGCTGTTTTTGGGATTTGGGGTTGTTAATGGGATTTAAGCGAAGAGCGATACATACATACATATATATATATACATATATATATATATACATATATATATATATATATATATATATATATATATATATATATATATATATATATACACACACACTCATATATATATATATATATATATACATATATATATATATATATATATATATATACACATACACTATATATATATATATATATATATATATATATATATATATATATATATACACACACACACACACACACACACACACACACACACACACACACACACACACACACACACACACACACACACACACACACACACACACACACACACTTCATCCCAAACAAACTGCATGAAGATTTAATGATATGCTCTCCTAAATAATGAGAGCAGCTTAGATGGACACCCAGAAAATGTAGGTCTCTTCATTAAGCATAAACATATCAAGTGATGAATAACAGCAGAAAAGAAAATGTTAAAAAAAAAAAAATAATAAAGTTATTTTTAAAAATTGAAAAAAGTTGGATGCCTTCTATTTTACTAAGACTTTCAAAACTGTTAGCTGGTGCCCCTTATGATGTTCACCTTATCACCACTGCACAACTGGCATATCAGGTCAATAAACCTTCCCTGAAGTTTACCCAACATAAAAAAAAATGATGTCCCACACACACCATTCTCTGGAAGTATTGTCATTCCAAGCTTGATTCTTGCTTACTTAAATTCAGACATAGCAATCCTTGCTAGCAAGCACAATTTTTACCTTGTGAGCAACATTCATCTCTCAATAATCCAAATAATGCTGTGGCACACTACTGATCAGCTTCTCAACCCATATCAAAAAGGTACATATTCCCTCATCTTTGTGACTATGAATCTGCCACCCTCTTCAGTATAGACTTAGGACTCTATCAACAAAGAAAAGCCTTGCACAGCAAATGGGCATTAACCACTACTTAGAGAGACAACTGTCCTTGAACTCTGAAAAGTCCAACTTTTTGGTTTATAAAGCTCTCCCTTAAACTGAAACCTTGTCTCCCACCCTCAAATTTCTAAAACCTGTAGCTAGTTCATAGCTATTAGTCAATCAAGAAAGCTGCAGTGCATTTACAACAGGGAAAAGGATACCCAATACCTCATCATAGAAGCAGAAATCATTCTCTTTAAATAACTGCAGGGCAGGTTTTTGCAACCCTTATTTAAAAATCTAGTGAAATGTGTTCCCTGCAACTACCGCAATACTAAAAGTAATAAAAGAACCTTTCTTGACATTTCAGGATACATTCCCAACCACAACAGATAGCTTTTTACTTTTCCTGGATCTATCCAAAGCTTTTGACACGGTAATGCCAAATTCACGGTAATACTGGGTTACAAGAGACCTTCCTTTAGTCCCATTAAATGGTTGTCCAATTACCTACAAAACAGAAGCCAATCTCTGAAATGCAAATAAAGCCATACCAATCCTTTCCTGGGCTATAGGCATTGGGTATCTCCAACAAATATGTACTGAACCCAGTTTCCCTCATACCCCTTTAGTGGTAACAGCCAACACTGTGGGGAATCTAGATGCATCCAGTACACCATACAGTGGACAACACAAAGTGGTCACTGTTGTGTATAAGTGACTAGCTGTTTAGCTCTGCCTTAGTAACTGTGGCTGTACTATCTGTCCAAATAATCGCTCCATAAAAATGAATATAATCGTCTTCTTAGGGAAATAATAGCTGGAAAAAGTACGAAAGTACGTGGGCAGAGTAGAAACGGGGAAAGAATAACAAACAAGTTTTCCTCTCCTCTTTCCATTCTTTGCTGTTATTGTCAGGTCACCTTAACAATGGGAACATTTTCAACTCACTATTCTATTACATCATAACAGACATGTAAAGAATAGGTAAATAAGCAAGTGGCAGAAACAAAAACTAAAGTGATAATTAATGGGCACAGAATAATCAGTATCTGGAAAAAGATTCTATTTCATATATTATATGCTCCACTTACAGCTTTTTCTTTCCTCTTCTGCTTGATCATATTTGAGAGCACTTTGGCTTGGGACTGGCCTTCTCTGTCCAACAAGTATGCTGGTACAGCTCCTTTGGGTGTTTTCTCATCATTCTTTTGTTTGGTGTTTCTCTGTTCATGCATCTTAATGCTGCAAAAGGAAACAAAAAACACAGGTATCTCAGCCACATTGTCTCATTTAAAACTAATCATCATGCAGAAAACAAAGCAAGTCAAATGCAAGCATAGAGTGATCAATGAACTAAATATCTGGTTTAAAGGGACCTTATCTACAGAGGTCTGGAAAAGCTTTAACAAGCACTGATTTAACTGTAAACAATGAACAAGAGAAAAAAATGCTTTACATCGGACAGCTTAACTTCTCACCCAGTAAATGTTAATTTAATGTGTAAGTTATGTTCCTCATCCTTTGCTGAACAGCACTAGAGCAACAACTTGTAGTAAACACGGTGAGTGATGACATGAGACACATTAAAGTTTGCTAACTCAGTGACCAAGCACCTACAATGGGAACTTATTTTCTATATGGAAATTTTGACATCATTTTACCTATTTCCAGGTGACAGACAGATTAGTGTTGCTGCCTCAGAATGCCTTGTTCCCCAGTTTGGTTCTTTGATGCTGGCTGGGGTGCCTTTCATGTCAAGTCTGCTTGACCTTTGAGACATTTGTGGGTCTTTACCAGTTGCTCCATTTTACTCTTTCATCCAAAAATGTGCAGCAGGTGAACTGGCAATCCTCCAAACAAGTGTGTGTCTGTGTGTGTGCGTGTCTGTGTGTCTGCTTTTATTTATTTTTCTGTTTAAGAAAAAAAAAAAGTTATGTACTTCCCCTAATGCTACTGTTCCTTCCATCGATACTTTAGTTAACCCCACCCCTCAAGGTGGATCTGAGCGACAAACACTTCAAAGCTTGAGCTTCCCACTTCCATAGCTTCCTGCACTAGCAGAATAGCTTCAGAAAGGTTTGCCTGGAAAGAACAGGAATACCATATAAAAGGGGAATTCCAACCAGGGAACCACAGAGTTTAACGAAAGTGCCCCGTTAAGGTTTCAAGCTTGGCCCATTATGATCATCCAAAATCAAGGCAAATGGTATGATGACAACTTAGGGAGACCAGAATGTTGAGATGGAAGGAGAGGGACAACAAGGATCTAGTGTTACGGCGAGTACACAACTTTTGTTTCCTATGTTGTCCCCTTCATCTACCTTGACAGCTTGGACAGAGTCAACATCAACCAAGCCCTCCAGGTGACAATGCCACAATACTTTTGAGATAGGTGAAACCAATGTTTGCTCCTGATATGGAGTGGAGATCCAGTCTGAAATGGTGTACAAGGTGGATGAAGCTACTGCTGCTGCACAGATGTGGTCGAATGACAACTGTTTGAAAAAGGCAACTGAAGTTGGAACAGACCCAGAGAAATGTGCTCTTGGTTAGGTTGACAGGGACAATAATTTCATTTTATCGAGAAAGGAAATACAATCCGAAAGCCATCTGGACAAGGAAACAAACTAAATTGGGGTACAGGGTCTCCATAGAGTGAAACACGAATAGCCATTCATCTTGCCATAAAGACTGTGTGGTGAAAGTAAAATCTGAGTCGTCAGTGAACACAAAGTAGGCAATGCAAATTCAATTTTGTTTAAGTAGTTAAGAAAAAAGACAGGCAAATGCATAATTTGGTTCAAGGCTGAGTCTATGGCTACCTTAGAAAAAAGCTACGACAGGGATTGAGAGAAACTCAGTCTCAGTGGAATATCAAACAAGGATAATTTGCATGACAAGGCCTGAAGTTTAAAAGTTCATCTAGCCTAAGTTACAGCCACTAAAACAATGTTTTCCTAGAAAAAAACTTTACTGATGAGGCAGGTTCAAAAGGAGTCTGTGAGAGCCTATAACATCAAGGAAATATCCCAGTGAGATACTGAATCTTTAAATCGGGGTCTCAGAAGAAAGGTGCCGATTATAAAAGCCTTAGAGACTTTCAGAGAAGCTACAGATAAAGTCGTTTGCTCCTATGTTTTAGATTAGGAAAGGCTGCTAATTGAACTTTAATAGTAGAATAGCTGGCACCAACATGAAAGAAACCCACCAAAAATCTAGAATGGAAGGAAGGGAGGCAGAAAAGGTGTCTAGTCCATTCTCTATTGTCCATATTGAAAACGTTTTCCATTTATCTTGTAAACCTTTCTAGTGGAAGGTTTCTGAGAAGGATTCAGAATGCATACCACTCTAGAAGACAAAGAAAGGTCTTTGATAATAAATGGAACTGGACAAACCATGCTGTTAGTTTAAAGGACTCGATACTTGGCTAAGGCTTGCTCAATGGGAGAGACAGTAGATCCAGTGCAAAAGGTGGTCAAAGAAGATGAGGCCATAGGTAAGGGAACCAGACTTCTTGGGGTCAGAATAGGGCAAAAGAAATGCCTTTTCCTTATACACAGAAGCTCTCTGTAGCAGCTTATTAGTGGAAACAGTGGACAAGCATAAAGGAGGCCAGGAGGCCAAATATGGACTCCATCATCACTTGGTGATAGCCCCTGTAGAGGGTATGAGGGTGAAACAGCTGTTGCACTTGGAAATGGTTAGGGTTGCAAAAAGGTCACAGTAAGGTTGGCCCAAGTAGCTGAAGCTAAAAAAATTCTGTTGACAGTGAATGTTTCTGGGGCCACTAAGAAGGCATAATAATACAATGGCTCAGCTTGTCTGCCAGAACAGTGGATCAACCTTGTATGTACTTTGTTAGGAGAAAGTGCTGAAGGTACTGCCCACTGCGATACTCTCAAGGCTTCTTGACATAGTGGGTAAAAACATATTTCCCAGTTTGCTGATGTAGCACACCACAGGAATGTCTTCCGTCTAGATCGAAATCGCATCTTGGGGAAGTAAGTCCTGAAATGCCAGCAATGCCAGGAAGACTGTCATTTCCAGGTGAAGATGGGCCTTTTGACTAGTCTGCACTGCTTGAACTATCCTTTTCTGAAAAGGACTCCACCCCAACAGGGAGGCATCCATCTGTGTCAACTGTGGCCATGGAAAGCAGGACAAATAGACATCCTTGCACTACCAAAGGGGAGGTTACCCACCAAGGGATGTGATGACAAAGACAGGACAGCTTGATTCGATGGTAGAGAGTCTTAACAGGACCATTCGACTGAAAGGGTCCACTACAGAACTCTCACGAAAAATCTTTCATGGAGTACTAGGGTTATGGAAGCTCTCATGGAGCCCAGTAAGCCAAGAATTAGAAAAATATGGTAAAGTCAGAGAAGTGATAACCTCTTGTGCCTGCAGACAAAGGAAAGCAGCTTTCGTCAGGCAATTTGTGATACTGTGTCTCGACTGTCAACCCTTGAAGTTCAAAGGTTGAGTGGGTTTAAAGCTGACTTTTTGTAATTTACAGAAATTCCCCAAGAATCAACACAAGTGAGGCAAATAATCTCTTGCTTCTATTAAGAATTATTTTGTTTCTGCAGTGAGGGGACAGTCCAAGTATGAGAATACCCAAAACCCATGCAGTTGCCACCACTGCCATACATTTGGTAAACACATGGGGGGGGGGGGCACTGTGGAGATACCAAATGGTAGGGTCCTGAACGGAGACTGACCATCTCCCAGCCAGAAGCACAGGTGCTTTCTGGACTGCCAATCAATCTTCACATGACAATAGGCATCTGGAAGAGGTCTACATGAGCACATCCAATCTCCCTTCCCAAGGAGATGAGAATAGATTGTACAGTGACCATCTGGAATGCTTGCCTTCTTCACAAAAAAAAAAAAAAAAGATTCAGACTGCTGACGTTCTTGATCTTTTTGGAAACAAGAAAAGAATCCTTAGTAGACTCTGGATCCTGTGTGTCTTGGTGGGGCGGCTTTATAAGCTGGAAAATTTAATGGGCTGTGGCCCTCCACTGTCAGGCTGAAACATCTGCAATTATCTTGTAGGAAGGGGTCGATTTGGTCTGGAATGGAATCATGTAACTTCTGCATATTATTCTTTTCACCCACGAAGCCTGTGTGATGGCTGCGCAATTTTCTAAGTGAAGACACAAGCATCCCCGACTGACCTCAGAAGGAAGCAGGCTGGCAAGTTTTAAAGAAGGCTGAAAGGGTTTACTGGTAAGACCACCTCTAAATTCATGAATCTGCAGATCCTCTGTCTCTGGGGTGGTGTCAATTACAGTCTTTCTGCTCTGTGGTGGCGGCGAGGGGAGGGACTCAAACAAGTTAGTGACAAAAGGATGGGATTTCTTGAACCCAGAGACATTTCTCTTCCCTTTAATTCCTGCAAAAAGGGTCTTCAAGGGTCAACTCCAATATGGCAAGTGTTTTGCCTTTTTGTTCACTCTTAGACAAAGTATTTTTTTATCTAAAGTCCAAAAAGTGATGACCCATTGTAAGAGGTCGTGAGGAAGGATGCCATATTATCATCCATGAAATCACATATGCAAGCCAGGCATGATGCATTACTACAACAGTACCTCCTGCTCTCAATGCTTCATCTAATGTGATGGAAACAAGATGACGGTTGGTAACAATGGTAACTGACAACTTAGTAGTCAATTGAGACTCCATGGACATCTTTGGCTCTGTTGTCTGATGTCTCCTGAGGAGGTGTAACAGCTCACTGGTTAACACCTGCTGGAAAGTGTTGACACAAGGTGTGTAACTTAGTGCTCAAATGAAAAAAAAATCCAGAAGCATAACCACATTTCCCAAAATGATCTACAGCTGTAGACGCTTGGTTTGGAGAATGAATGATGTAGCTCTCCTTTGCACCTCCTCATTTGTGGCTACTGCAATGACAATAGGATCCACAAGAGGACTTTTTCTCCAGTATGCACAATCCATGAAGGAACAAGAACCTTGTTTGGTTTGCATGGAATGGGTTTCACCACATCAGAATTGCACCAAGACATCTAAACAATGATAAGCTTGTCCATATGAGGGACCACCCAGGAGGTAGCTGGGCCTGCTCCAAAGGCCTCAAAGAAAATCTCATCCAGAAAAGGGGTACTGGAAGACCACCTTCCCCTCTGTTTTAACAGCTCCAGTAACTCACCAAATGAGATATCTTCAGGGGGACATCTGAGGCACTCTTCCCTACATCAAAGTCAGTGCCCTCACGAAGAGATTCCTCTTAACTTTATGTGTGCTTCAGGTGGGGAAGATGAAAGAGTAAGAAGTGCCCTTGGTACCTTGAGCAACAAAAGGTTTGAAGCTGTTTGAAGCAGGCCATTCCCTGGAAAAAAATGAGAATCAAGGGTCACAGATACATTAGGATGTTGTGGCACCAAGGTGGGAGAAATATCCCCCTCCTGAGTCGATGTTTGGTTCATAAATGTTCTCAAAAGTCCCCAAATGCTGAAGCTGAAGCCAACTGCACTGAAGAGGGAGACCATCAATCTGGCACTAACTCCAAACCTGATGGACCAGAAGAGTGAATCCCCAGCAGTGGTGCTCTGACTGAATCAGGGGTTGTGACTGGAACCAAGCTGTCTAATGCCAAAGCACCAAGGACCAAAAATAGCCTCTGACTGAGATGGAGATGAGGCCACCTCCAGGTGACTGTCGATGACCTTTGGGCTCTAGGATGCCACTGTCTCAGCGGATTTCGTAGTCAAGTGGTCAGAAAAACTGTTTGTGAAGACTCCACATTTGTCAGTGCCAACAGGGAGATGATCAGAGGGGTTTAGATTCCAAAACCACTAGATTCAACACAGAAGAGGGGGAAGGAACAACAAGTGGACTAGGGAGACTGGCTCGTTCTGGCCTTTGAGTCAAGGGGGAGGGAATGACTCCCATATTAATCTGGGTCTTTTACAAACACTCTCCATATTATTGCAATGTCCACAATGCTTTTGGGCAAGGAAGTCAAAATCATGAGTGCTCCATCCTTAAATATCTGGACCCAGAGGAAGAAATTCTCTTCAGGTAGTGGTGGGTGCATATATGAACAAGCTGATTCTTCCACGGAATCAGGAAGAAGAACCCTGACAGCCTAAACAGCCAGGGTGAAACAAACATGCTCTGCATTCAAATGGTCAGGACCCAAGCAAAACACACACACACACACACACACACACACACACACACACACACACACTGAACTCTGGGGCGGAATCTTTTGCCCACGTTTAGAATACTATTTAAAGCTTGAAGCCTTTTACATTTAAGGGAAAACTCAGCTTTTTTGAGAGCTTTTTTTTTGTATCAGATGAAAATTATGATAATGTCCTCATTTCTCCGTCTGTCCCACACAGTGCATACTATCATCAGTCTTGGGTACTTTGTCTTAATTACTTCTGGCTTCCTCAGTTGATGAAGACATGTTTCCAATCCCCAGCATGACCCCTGAAAATGCTGTAGTTCCATGCTGGTCTCAGTCCTGAGTTGAAGTTAGTCCAGGGAGTGGAAGGAGCTGGTACGCATACAGGTGAATGGAGATAGTGGGATGACCATTAATTGAAGCAAATGGTCGGGGGGGACTAAGCTAGGTAAATGGACACAGTCTAGCCAGTGTCCCAAGGCCCAGCGGCCCTGTTGCAATAAGATAGACACACTGACCAACAGAGGCACAGAAATCTCTCCCGCATTTAGCATGGGTCCCTGATAAAATTCGGAGTAGGCAGAGTCCTCTATCCACTTATCACCAGCAAGAACACATTGACTAGTGTCACCAAAAGTGGCTAAGTGACCAAATCACTTGCAAGCAATTTTTATACCAAGTGGCTAGTTATGACGCAGCTTGACCAATTTTGGTAAAAAGGAGGCTATCCAGGGACAATTACAGAGAGAGGTGGGGGTAGAGGGATGAAGTTGAGATTTAATAGGGGATGAAGGTAGCTGGTATTGTCACAGCTGTTCCTACAGGAGGGGTGAAACTTGGAAGATTCCAGATATCCCTCGATCCTCCTGCAATTTTCTTTTCTGTGTGGCCTTCCTGCCTTTCGGCTATTTGTATTTTCCCTGCCTCTGGTTGTAAGGTCCTTGCTTAGACAAGCAGTTTATGCTGTATTTGGAAACAGGACAATGAAACATGTTTTACCAACCTCATACATTTCCCCTGGTCTTATTTTTTTATTTTATTTTTTTTAAGCTCACTGTAACATGTGCGTCCAAATAGCAACTCCTTATCCAAGGGGACATTCAAGAGTAGTCTCCACATCCTCAGAAGGTGACTGGCTTCTCAGCCAAGACCATCTCCAGACAACAGATTCTCTTACAGCAGCAACAATGGATTCCGCCCTCACAGCATCCAATATTTTACAGCATAACTGTAAAACAGTCCTGCCTTGACTGACCTTAGTTGCCTTAAGGATTTCATCCTGCACATCCCCATAACTACTTTAAAGTTAACATGCTCCCCATATTTCAGACTAAAGATGTCAACATGCAGGGCAATGACGGCAAGTTTTGCAGAACTGCATAACTTGTTCCCCATACCAAACAGGCAATCTCCTTTTCCTGTCACTGGGAAGGGTATTCCACCACGGAGCCAGATTACTCCCCTTAGCAGTTTCCAGGAAAAATGTAACTGGATCTGCAATAGAGCTTTTATACACAAACTTTTGAGGCTTTCAAACTCAAAAAAATTCTATACAGTCTCTGGGCTGGGGGGGGGGGGGGAGTTGAGAATCTTGACTCAATGTATGTTTGGAAAAAATCTAAAAGGGCTTCCTGGAATACAGCGATAACCAATGGCTTAAAGAATTCAATATCCAGAAGGTCCCAATACATCTTCCAGGAATAAGACACCTCCTGAAAATGACACGAAGTGTTCTGTCATGACCAAGAGCCCCTAAATGACATGTCCTCTCAAGGAATCACAGGCCAAAGTATCCTCACTATCTGTGTCAAGTCCTAGAAGGAAAGCAATAACCTGCAATATAAAGTCGAAGGTGTAGGTCTCTTTTAGAGAAGAATTCCTTCACCATGGGAGGGTGAACTCCAGACACAAAAGGACTGCTTTTTGTTGCAAGTTACAAAGAACTAGAGGAATCTTAAGGAAACATAACCAGTCCTGGAAAGGATGCTGGATGAGTCTGCAGTGTGGGGGGGGGGGGGTCCTAACAAGAAGCTGCTGTCTAGGCACAACAGTCAACTTAAGTACAGCTGCTAGAGTCTTGGAAATCCTAGATGGGGATCTCGCTGGATTCCAACTTGAAGGTGGAGACATCTTCTTTAAAAATATTTGTGTGGATTCCTCCTCCTCCTCTTAGTCAAATGTCACTTCAAAGCAGATAACAGGAGTTTGACCCCTAAGTAGGGCCTGGTCTTCGGTCAGGAGGGGTGTGCTAGGAGCTGCAGATGATGCCTCCCAAGGGATGGCTTCAGAGACCTCCGCAATATAAGGTATTGGGGCTAGGGACTGTTCACATGACTTGGCATAGCTGGTGCCCACAAACTTAAGGGTCTCCAATGAAGCTGAAGGTTCAAAGGTCTATGTCGCTCATCCCTCTTTAGTACAGATGACGAACAGGCGGGGTAGTTAATTTTATATGCTTTATTACACAGAAATACATCAGGATGGATAGCAACATTATAAACATAAACAAAGTGATTAACTGACATACTACACAGACATACATACTTACATCTCAACAGCTTAGTACAAAAATGGCAGTCAGGCTCGCATGTGTTCAGTATTTATACACTTATGCAAACCCCTAGAAAGCTTCTTAAAGGTATGCATACACATTGATCGACATCGTCCCTCATGTAATAATATTGACATTAGAAACATGCAATAATATTGACATTAGAAAAACACAATGTTCATGTCCAAGTTGTCGTGCATTTGTAACGTGGTCTAGAAATGCGACCTGATCTAGTAATATAGTACTCATAACTGGGTTTAGCAACTGGGACAGCCTTCGGTGAGCAACTCTTATCAGGAACTTCGGGATTCATCTCGGGAATAGGGATATTTACTGGAACGACGTCTATACTAACTGACTGAAAGTTTAGGTTAGCGAATACCTAAACATAGATCTGGTTATATTGAAAAATTAAAACAACGAACGGCTGATTTAATGTAGGGAATGAATTCCCTCGGCCGCAAAAAAAAAAAAAAAATTTTAACCAAAATGAAGTGGAGGGCTGTGCCACCCTCCTCAAACTAAATATACCAACTCCGAGATCACTCTACAGTGGGAAAAGGGGCAAAATCCGCATTCTTTCCCTGCATTAAGATCGGCCATTCACATTTTTTTGCTTTCGCTATTACCAGATTGACATTTAGGTACTCACTAACCTAAACGTTCGATCAGGTAATAGAAACCCACTGGAACGTCCTCTGGAACTACTTGATAACTCACTCTGAAATAAAGAGAGAGTCTCTCTCACAGGCTAGGTGCCAATTCTGTATAAACCCTGCGCCTTGTGATTCCCACAATGTACGATCTCGGCTATGGGCACACACTTTTCACGACTCCAATACAATTACAACCTCTGCACTTTGGTATTCTCGCTCTCTCTCCTGGATTTATCGTAATAAGACTTCTGGGTTAGGCGCTTCTTTAACAGATGGGCTTTCACTGATCTTAACACTTGGAACCAATAAACTACTACTGATTGGCAATGTAGTTCTGGTTTGTCTCGACAGAAGTCTCTGTGCAAGTGAACCAAGAGGTTTATAACAAGGAATATTTTTGAGATTCAAGAAATTTAGGAAATCACCACTGATATCTCATTTTGACTTCTCTAGTAACAGTTTTGCACTTTGAACTGCGCGTTCTGCAAAACCATTTGACTGCGGGTACTCGGGACTACTCGTAACATGGATAAAGTCACACTCTTCGGTGAATCTTGAATTGACTAGTAAACTGTTTACCATCGTCAGAAATAACTTTGTGTGGACTTGACCACAGTAGTCCAGGAATCTGGTTTAGCCGAAGTGGTTCTTTTGATGTGGCTTACTACTATTACATACAGAAGAAGATGAAGTACTCTCTCAATGTCTTGTGACAAAGAAGGCCAAAATACTACTTCTGCCCTTCTTTTGGTAAAGTCTGTTCTGGGTGGCCACAATGCAAGAGAGCAATATAGCCTGATTGCAGGGACTTTGGAACAATGACTTTTGGGCCTTTTATGATGATATCATCATCAGACAAAATCTCATCTCATGTAAAGTAAAAAGAAGTTATGTCTTACCATAACGTTCCATCTGTATGGTTGATCCTCGTTCAGTCATTACGTACGGGTATCGGTTCGGAACCGAGCCGGCTATTTTCCAAGCTCGCGTCAGCTTCAAACTCTTGAGCTAAACTCGTACCCACAATTCCCCTCTCCCTGTTACCTCAGATTGAGTTTGCAAGTTAAAGAAGGTAGAGGCTACCTCTGGTCAAATAACCTAAGAGAACTGGATGGTGAGATCCACTAGAAACCACCGGAGGGGGAAGGAGGGAGGGTCGTAATGACTGAACGAGGATCAATACAGATGGAACGTTATGGTAAGACATAACTTCTTTATCTGATGTTGTTAATCCTCGTTCATTCTTTACGCATGGGACAGAGTCCCCAGCTACCTCTATTCCTGGGAGGCTCTAATGGAAGGATATTCCTGAGCATCATAGAACTGAAAGATGCTCTTCCCCTGGAGGCCAAATCCAATTTGTAATGATTGATGAAGGTTTGAGGTGTAGCCCAAGTTGCAGCTGCACAGATGTCATGTAAAGAAGCTCTGGCATGGAAGGCAGCAGAAGTTGCCACCAACCTTGTTGAATGAGCTTTCGTGGTAGTAGGCAACGAGATATTACTTTGTGTGTAAATAAAGGTGTCACAGTCCTTCAACCATCTAGCTAATGTGACCTTAGCAACAGCCGATCCTAATCTACGTCCAGAAAAGGCCAAAAATAACCGGTCAGATTTACGAAAGGGTTTAGTCCTGTTTAGGTAAAAACGAATTTGCCTGTGCATATCAAGGGTATGTAGGCAATACTCTTCTCTGTTTGAATGGTTGGGAAAGAAAACTAGCAATTCAATAGCTTGATTAATGGACATTTCAGAGATCACTTTAGGCAGAAATGACAGATTAGCTCTCAGAGACACTATCTCTATGAAAAATCAAGTATGGTCTCTTTGATACATAAAGCTTGAAGTTCAGAAATACGTCTGGCAGAAGTAATAGCGACCAAAAACAAGGTTTTCCATGACAAATACTTAAGGTCGCAAGAAGAGGCTGGTTCAAAAGGTGCCATTGTCAGAGCTTGTAGAACTAATGATAAATCCCATGGTTGAATAGGTTCTCTAAAAGGTGGCTTCAGATGATTCACACCTTTTATGAAGGTCTTGCACAATTTATGGGACATGAGTGGAATCTTGGACACCCTCATGAAAATTAGAAATTGCAGCCAAATGAACTGTAATGGTAGAGGCCGATAGACCGAGGTCGGCTAGATAGTCTAGTATTATCGACACTGGTGCTGAAAAGGGGTCTACTAGTTTATCTTTCAGCCAACAGGTAAATCTTTTCCACTTGCTCAGAGAAGTAATTCTAGTCAAGGACTTATGAGAAGCAATGAGAATATCACGTACTGGTAAAAAAAGATCATTCTGCCTGGCAATCAAGGGAATTGGAGTAGCCAAGTCGTTGGCTTCAGGCTGTTCAGGTTGGGATGAATCAGGTTCTGTGGGTGTGAGATCAACTCCAGGATTGGATGGAGGATCCATGGTCGATCTAGTAGGTGAGGCCAAAGGAATGGGAACCAAATCTGTCGTCGCCAATATGGTGCTATGAGGATTACCTTGCTCTTCAACCGCCGGGCTTTCTTCAGAAACTGGGGAATAAGAAGAAAGGGCGGAAATGCGTAGAGAAGACCCGAGGGCCAATCGTGGACTAGAGTGCCCCCTGGGTGACTATCCCGGAGAGGGAATCATGGTGAAGTAGTTGCTGCATTTGTAGTTGGTCGGGGATGCAAAGAGGCCGCAGCAAGGACGGCCCCAGCGGTGGAAAATCTTCGCCGCTATCAAGGGATTCAGGGACCACTCGTGAGGTTGCAGAATGCAACTGCTGAGTGTCTGCTATCCGTTGGAACTCCCAGGAATGTGCGTTGCTAGAAGAAAATGGTTGGTAGCCATCGCCCACTGCCATATCCTCATGGCCTCTTGACAAAGGGGGTAAGATTTGGTTCCACCTTGCTTGTTGATGTACCAGACCACTGCCATGTTGTCTGATTGAATCACAATTTCTCCCAGACAGCAGCAGGGGATGGAATGCTTGAAACGCCAGAAGCATCGCCCTCAGCTCTAGAACATTTATATGCAGATGGGCCTCCAGTTGGGACCAAGTGCCTTGGACAGTCTGTCCCTGACATAGCCCCCCCCCCATTAGGGAGGCGTCAGTGGTCACTGTGGCCTTGGGTTGCTGGGGGGAAAAAGGGCGAGACCATTGAGAGAGATTGTGTGTCATCCACCAATTTAAATCCTGTTTGCACTTGTGGGTTTCTCGAATCATGGCTGAAAGAGGATGCTGAAAAGGATACCATTGGGTGAGCAGTAGCCATTGTAGAAGCCTCACGTGAAACCTGGCCAGGGGAACAATGGTGATAGAGGCTGCCATGGAACCCAACAGCTGTAGAACCGAGTGAGCCGTGGATTTTTCCTTTGAAAGGATTGGAATTAAGTTGTTGCTTTATCCTTAAAATTCTGTGCTCTGGAATAGCCGCTCTGCAGTTTTTTGTGTCCAGGATACCCCCTATGAATTCTGCCGACTGAGATGGGGTGAGATTGGATTTTTTCCAGTTTATGGTTATGCCTAGCCTTTGAGCAGTGAGGAGAGAGTATGCCAGGGCTTTTTCCAGTACATGTCTGGTGGGGGTGGAAATGAGCCAGTCGTCTAGGTACGGAAACACCTGGAATCCTTGAAGTCGCAAGTGAGCTGTGACAACTGCCATGTACTTTGTGAACACTCTGGGGGCTGTAGAGAGTCCGAAGGGCAGTACTCTGAACTGGTAGTGACTGGCCCCTGCACGGAAGTGCAGAAATCTTCTTGATGGCCTGTCCACTTTTATGTGGTAGTACGCATCTTGAAGATCTATAGAGCACATCCAATTGTCTTTTTCCAAAAATGGGAGAATAGACTATACAGTGACCATCTAGAATTTTTGTACTCTCACAAACTTGTTCAATACACTGAGGTCCAAAATTGGTCTCCAGTCCCCGGTTTTCTTTGGCACCAAAAATAGTCTAGAGTAGAATCCGGATCCTATCTGGTCTGGAGGGACTACTTGGATGACTCTTTTTCTTAGCAGCTTTTCTATCTGTAGTGCTGCTTCTTCCTTTTGACTAGGTGGAACGTCGGGAAGATTGACGGGACGGGACAAAGATCGAAGGGGATATGAACCTCTGGTTATGATCCTTTGTACCCAAGAAACGGTGATGATGGTTAGCCAGGCAGAAGGGTACAAGGAGAAACGTCCCCCAACCACCTCCAGAGGAAAGGAGTTGGGCCGCTCTTCAGGAGCGCTAGTAGGATTGACCAGGGAAAGAATCCCTGGAACCCTGGTTACGTGGTCCCCCTCTGCCCTGAAAGGAGAGTCTTCCCTGTGAGTTTCCCCCTCTGCCTCTGGGGGAAAACTCGGCCTGTGTGTCACGGAAAGGACCCTGAGATTTCTTGAACTATATCTTCCCACTCTTTTGGTTTCGGGAGAAAGCACGTTGAGGGGAAGAATAACGGACACCTACGGCAGAAAGGGTCTTACCGTCTTGTTCAAATCTGGCCAGTGTGCTTTTAGCTTTGGGCCCAAACAACGAGGAGGGCTCAGTGGGGGCATTAAGAAAGGAAGACTTAAAAGGTTCCACGAAGTTGCACAAGAGATATCCAGGCGTGTCGTCTCAAGACCACAGCTGAACCCGCCGCTCTAGCTGCTCCTTCTGATGCGTGAGATATCAATCGCATAGAGGAGTTAGATATAGACTCTATGATGGCTAGCTGAGACGCCACTTTTGTCACGGACGTCATCAGACACTGCACCAGCCAAGGTTTCAGAGAGCTCACAGACCAGATACCTTTGAAGCCTGGTAAAAAGTGCCATGTAATTCAGGGACCTGAAGTGCATTTCCCTATTCTGTCCAGGGCCCGGGACTCTCTGTTAGGCAGATGGGCAGTCTGGCTTTCTTCTTCTGCCAGATCCTTTTTTGTTGTGGCCGCCACCACCAAAGCATCTACAGGAAGACCCTTGAACCAATGGGGATCTGAAGCAGGAGGGGACAAGATCTTATCAGGCCTCCAGGGAATAGCTTCAACAGTATCAGGGGCCTTCCAAGTACGCTGCATGATGAACTTGACAAGTTCATCGGCAGGTGGAGTAACCCAGGAGGTAAAGAGCCGGGCACGAAAAGCCTGCAGGAACACATATTCCTCAGGGGTCGGATTAGAGGGCTGCCAGTCACCTCTCTGTTTCAGGATTTCAAGGATATCGCCAAAGGAAGCCTCAGAGGGTGACCGAGGGGATCCTTCCCCCTCATCGAATTCTGTGTCTTCGGTGAGAGACTCCTCTGTGGAATCCATGTGCTTCCTCTTACACAAATTTTTTTGGTGGACCTCCTCAGCAGGAGAAGCTGGGGAAGACAATGGAAAAGGGGATTCCTGAGGGAATATGTCCTGAGGCTCTTGCACCTGGTGTCCACTAGGTGCGACTTGTGAAACCAGTGTACCAGAGGGGGGCGGAGGTATAGACAGTCCAGTATCGCCAGCAGCAGCGAAAGCCTTCTCTATCAGTTGGAAGGCTGGTCCACCTGGAGAGGAATGTATGTCGAGGACAGGGGGAACTCCTCCCCTAAGTAGCTCAGCCTGCCGACTCAGAGTCCCTGGATGGCTGTGGAGCAGCAAGTTATGCGTATCACAGCCGACATCCTGGGTCGTAGCAAAACTTTCCTGCCACGAAGGCAACTGCGGTTCCTTAGTCAGATCCATAAAGGGAACCGCAGAAGGGTAAGACTGTACTATATCCATGGACTTCAAAGGCAATAAAGGAGGAGAATAAGAAGGTGTCTTTGGAGATGGGTGATCACCTCCCAAGGAAGGATAGTTCCTGGGGGGGGTGGAATACCTCTGGCCAAGCATGCCTGGTCCACAAGACGCAACACATTATGTTCAGAAAGACTTCCAGTGGACCTCATCGAGACTGAGGGAGAAACAGGCCTGTCCACAAACAAAGAGGCAGACTCGGTGCCCATCTCATCTGATCGCACCAAGGACAACGGTGCCAAGAAAGCTTGAACTACTGTAGTCTGCACCAAAGGGGTCATCAGTGCCGATGTCATTGTCTGCACCGACACAGGGATTGGTGCCGAAGTGGTTGTTGGTGCCGAAACTGGAACCAACAAAATTGGAGTCAGTAATAAAGGCCTCTGTTCCGAGGAAGATCTCGGAGCAGACGCGGTCAAGGTATGCACCAACTGAACGGTCGGAGCCGATACAGTGGTAAAGGTCTGAACCGAGAAGCCCCTCGGTGCCAATATGTAGAAATCACTAATGGAGCCAAAGGCTTTGGTGCTGAAGGTCTGGGCACCGAAAGCACTGGGGCTGAAAAAGAGCTCCGGAGCTGAAATTTTAGCCTTTTTAGATTTTGGTTGTTGAGAGTCCCCAGCCGGGGACGAAGGCAAGGATTTAGCCTTAGTAGAAACATGCATTTTCTTATGGGCTTTAGGAGGGGTCGAGACCAATGACCCCGAAATAGCCTCTGAAAAGGGAGATTTTATAAGTCCCTTCAGTATCAGCTTATTTTTCCTTTCTAACAAAGTTCTATTAGGAAAGTTTTCACATATAGTACAAGGTGGTTCAACAGATAAATGGGAAGCTCCCAAAACAATAAACACAAAGAGTGTGCGTAAGAAGTAGGCAGTTTGTGTCCACAATCAGAACACCGCTTAAAGCCCGGACTACCCTTTTTATCTGCCATATTAACAAAAAGAAATGTACCAACAATGGTATAAGAGAGTATCCGAAGGTATGAAAAAGAAAAGGATTACCTAAGATGGTAAGGAGAAATTACCTCGCAGTAAAACAGGTAAGTAAAGGACAGAGAAGAAAACCTGAAATTATGAATGTTAGATGAGACAGGACAAGAGACAATAAAATATTAACTTTTCTGACAGAAAAGTTGTAAAGCAATTAAACAATTGACTCTACTTAGCTCAAGAGAAGTAGCTTGACATGACCGGATGGCAATGTGGCAAACGAAATCTGGGTTAACAGGGAGATGGGAATTATGGGTAAAAGTTTAGCTCGAGAGTTTGAAGCTGACGCGGGCTTGGAAAATGGCCAGCTCGGTTCCAACCTCGGAACCGATACCCATACGTAAGGAATGAACAAGGATTAACAATATCAGATATAAGGTTGTGCTTCTTGAGGCAAGCTAGATTGCTTTGATGGCCATCCATGACTGATAAAGTGGTTGAGCTTTTGTAGAACAGGATCCGAGTCTGTATGATCTCGAAGGTCATCAAGGTGTGTGGAAGAAAAATTTCTCACTTCCTTGACTTCAAAAATCAGGCTCTCATTCTCTTGCTGTTCAGTGGTACTTCTGGGTGACCTGGATAAATTATCAGCAAGATAAACAAGTTTGGCTTTCGTGTAGACAAGACTGAAATTGTACTTCGGCAATGTGAACATCATGAGTTGCAATCTGGCTGGAGCTGTATAAATAGGCTTTCCCAAAATAGTGAGTAGAGGTTGGTAAGCCACATCAGCAGAACCACTTTAGCTAAACCTGATTCCCGGACTGCTGTGGTAGAGTCCGCACAAGTTATTTCTGACAATGGTACACAGTTTACTAGTCAACAATTCAAAAGATTCGCCGAAGAGTAGATCTGGATCCACTCTGTTAAAGAAGATCTGGATAGGTCTACTACAAATACAATCACGGAACTTCAAACATGCAAACACAATTGTTAAGAGTTCTTTCTCTATCTGCACATACTGTTGTTCAGTTTGGGTTAGAGTTCTGGACGCATAGGCTATTGGTCGGCCCTCTTGAAAAATGACTGCACCAAGAACAAATTTTGAAGCATCACAGGAAAGAGTAACTGGTTTGTGAACATCATAGTATCCGAGAGTTGGCGGACTTGCAATACTCTGTTTCAGGACATCAAATGCTCTTTGGTGCTGTTCTAACCATGACCAGGATACATCTTTTTGGGTCAGCTCTCTAAGCGGTGCTGCTAGTTGACTTAAGTCTGGAATGAACTTGCCTAGACAGTTAACCATGCCAAGAAAATGTTGAAATGCTTGAACATTGTCTGGAGCTGGCTTGGAAGGGTCTGGTTGTAAGCCTGAACTGGTAAACAAATGACCAACATAAGTAACTTCTCGTAACCTGAATTTGGGCCTCTGGGGATTCAGCTTAAGATTCACTTGATGTACGCTTTCCAGAACTCTCTTGAGGTTTCTGTCATGCTTGGCTTCACCATCACCTCCTACTAGAATATCAACTACTATAACAGCACAAGGACACCCAGAAAAAAAATTTGCTCCACTGCACACTGAAAGACCTCACTGGCAGAATTTATCCCAAATGGCATTCTGAAAAATATGCACCTGCTGAAAGGAGTATTGAACATAGTGAGCAATGAGGATTTCTTGTAAAGCAAAATTTGCCAAAATGAACTTTCTGCATCCAAGACCAAAAAACAGTGGCATTTGGCATCAATGCAGGAACATCTTCGATTGTACGCATTGGATGATGACATCTTTCCAGTGCCTTGTTCAAATCTTGTGGATCAATACATATTTTGATATCATGAGCTTTTCTTATGAGCTACCACCATGAAAGTTGAGAGGGTGGCCTAATGGTTAAGGTGTTTGCTTTACAAACACGAGGTGCAGGGTTTGAGTCTCACAAGGGATAATTGGCTAGGCTTAAAATGGCTCGCAAGGGCAGTTAGCTTAGTACTAACCTATAAACCTACCCTAACTGCTATGATGGCTTAGTGGTTAACTACTGTGACTGTAGTGTACAGGGTCTTGGGTTTGAGCCTTGCAGAGGCTGTTTATTTATTTATTTTTAATTGGATGGGAAATCGGAAATTCACCCTGGGGATCACCTCTGTGGCTCTGCTCGACAGTGGCACAGGAAAATAATTTTCTTGGGTGGCAAAAGCCAGCATACCTTTTTGGCTGGGCTTGTATAGGCCCCAGGGCCGATATGAACCTATGAACATCAACTGGACAAATTACACCATGTTCCACCATTTTATCTAACTCTGCTTTGACTCTGTTCTGCATAGCTACTGGAACTTCCCGGGCTGGTCTGACAACTGGACTGACTTCTGGCTCTAACTTCATGGAATATACAGCTGGAAGCTTGCCTAGTTTGTCTTCAAAAAGCTCCGCACAGGTACAGCAAATATACTGGACAAAATCAGAACGGTGGTCTTTTAAGCTAACACGATGGACTTCCTTATTAAAGCTGTCTGAGACTCAACAATGACTGGACATGCCTCTTGACCACATAAAATAAGTTGTAGCTTCTCCCAGCATAGCAACATGAAAGTACTACTGAGCCTTTGGTTTGAATCTCTTCACCACCACAGGCAACAAGCTTCGCACACTTTGCCAAAACAAGCTTCTTACCAGCACATACTATAGCAAATGTTTCTGCAGACATAACATTGCACTTTGAACCTGTGTCAACTTTGAGCTCTGTGGGTTTTCCATTTATCTGAACAGTACAAAACACTTAATTCTTTGCCCATAAATCTATAGCACTGACTGTTTCATAAAGCACAGATACACCAACATAAAAAGTCGGGCCAAGACTTCCTAAATTGATCGACTTGTTTCTTTGAATGTATCCCTTTTATAAAAGAATGCGTGCCTTTTGATTTACAAAACCTTTTGAAAGGATTCCACTTATTACATCTGTGACATTGCTGACCAAAAGCTAATCATTTTTCTCTTTTAGACTCCTAACTTCCACCACAATTCTGACAGTTGGCTATAAAACTGGGCAAGCACGTGCCCTCACCCTTATGCCTGTTTGCTGACTCACTCTTGTGCTTCACTGACACTGTGTGAACTCTGGAATTTACTGGAAAGGTATGGGGTTTCCCAGTGAGTGTTACAGGGTCTGCAACAGTCACCATGTGCTTGGGACTGTTTCTTTTAACATTGGCTTTACTGCAGTATCTTCCAAAACCGCTCTCATTTGTAAGCATGCTTGTCTGCTTTTCTGTATGGTCATATATTTGACAAATCTCAATGGCCTTATTCAAAGTTAAATCACTGTCACGAAGCAAAATCTTACTCACAGCATCACCTTTAATACTACATACAAGTCTGTCTTTTATCAACTTATCCCTTAAAAATCACCAAATCTGCATGTTTTAGCTTTGTTTCTCAAATCAGTTTTATATGCTGCAAAAGTTTCACCAGGCTTTTGATCTCGTGTAAAATAAGTGCCTTTCCACTGTAATATCCGTTGGGGGGGGGGGGGGGGTTTACACATTTCTCTAAATTTACATTTCAAACACTCGGGGTCCTCCCTTGACTCAGCTTGTACAACTATACAACAGTTTTCCCTCTCTCCTGCAAAGACAGTAGGTGCATACACAAATGAAAGCTCCCTTTCTATGGCTTCTGAACCAGCTGAATTAAGCAGAATAAATGCCTTTGTATGGTCATCTTTATCAGAAAATGCAGCCTGTATGAAAATATACTCTTGTTCGAACACACTCCAGTTTTCTGCAATATTATTGTCAAACACAAGTGGTGCGGGTCTGCAAAAACCTTGTCATGCCCACAGATTATAGTAAAACACAATGCAAAATGGCCCCTTGTAATTATGTACAAACAAGCACACAAAGCACTTGTAATAACATTCAAATGCACAATAAATTCTTCGAAATACTGTACTTTGCGAAATATGCTGTGAAATGGCTGTATTTTGCAAAATAAACGTACTATAAATCTGCACAAACATGCGAACACTTCACACACTTCAGGCAACTTGGATAGCTTTGATTAATACAAAAAAGTAGTGTCGCGCAAAAATGGCGATTAAATTCAGACTTTATTTCAAACATTTTCCATAGTTATTCCAAAATTTATATAAATACATCACAGTTTCTGATATTTCTGTTATGCAGAAATTTGTTTAGAGCATTCTGAATGCCTTGTTTCATACTTTGCAAATAAGAAATATAGTTTGAGCAAATTGTAATAGCTGAAATTCATTTCTGACCTGTTTTGCGAGTTATACATGCAGTAGGGATGATCTACTCCTAGAAATTCCTCCAGTTTTAACAGAGTGCCTTCTCAGTTTCTGGATCCCATGTGGACACCATGTCACTAGACCCTCTCTAGTATAGATGACTAACAGGTGGGGTAGTTTGTTTATATGCTTTATTACACAAAACCATCAGAATGGATAGCAACATTACAAAACAAACTGATAACAGACAGACTACTCAGACATACAAACTACTCAGACACACATGCTTATATCTCAACAGCTTACTACAAAATGGCAGTCAGGCTTGCACACACTCAGTACACACTCCGTATTTATACACTTGTGTACATATACCTTTAAGAAGCTTTTTAGGGGCTTGCACATTGATCTACAGTCTCCCTTTTTCCCTATGAATGTGCTTCTCTCTTTTTCTACTTTCTGGGGGGGGGGGGGCATCCATGCCACCCTGCTACAAAGTCTGTCTACAGACAAGACAAATATTTTAACAGGGCCTGAAACAAATTCTTGGCCTAGCGTGCCTGCAGGGCTTCCTGTTTTCTCTTTAAAAGGTCTTCAGACAAAATCCTTACACCTCAGTTTGTGGAAGTCACTTTCTTTGGTACCGGTTTATAAGAAACCATAAATTTAGGGAATTAAAAAGGTCCCTAGTGAAGTCAGTCTTCAGTTGTAGAGGCTGGACCAATGCCAGAATGGGAACCTCTCATTTGTACTGAACTAGTACTTTTCAAGAATGACCTGATGTTGGTGGAAGTTGACACCAACTGTATATCAGACATGCAAAAACAATTCGATTTAGGACAAAGTCAGCCTGGTTGTAGGGGAAGAGTGCTCAGTTTGGAAAGTCAGGCTGGACTGTTGGACTCTGCCAGTGGCAGAGATTCTTACAAATTAGGACTGCAAAACTGTCCCAACTACTACATCGGGAAAGTGACTTACTGAATCTGTGAGGCTGGTAGAAACATTTTAAACATGAGCAGAAATTAACATTCCACTTTTGGACAAGTTTACAGGGGTATAAGACCTTTGTTGATACAAGACATAACTGGAGTGGAGCTGGCACTCCCGATATAAATTACACCGGATAGGGGAGAATGGGAAAAAATGGAGGTAAACTTTACTGCCACCTACACCAAAAGGTGTTAAGCTGGACAGTACAAACTTTATGTAATCTGATCCCCAGGTGAGCTTCTTAACATTCATTTCCCCTGTATAGGGGAATGAAGGACATCTCTAGACAGAACGTTCCGATTTCCATTCCTCTTTCACCATCTAGGATATATGGAGCACATAAACATATTGATGTTGCTTTCACTGGAAAGCCAGGGAAAGCTGGGAAAACAATTTGCAGCCTAGAGAATAGTACTCTCAGGATGGCCACGACCATCATTCCCAGCATCTCAAGGAAAGTCCAAGATAAAACAAATTGCTGGTCAATCTGTAATAACTGATGGGGTTGGATATCTTCTTTCAACTTAGGGGTGGGGAGAGATCACAGCAGAGGGGGAGACCCAAGAAAGTCACTGAGATGGGAGAACCTGATATCATACAGACCACAATTATTTAAGACCTATAACATATCACTCATGAACAGCCCGATACCTCAGATCTGATCTAGTGCCGTCTCTGGGGGAGTGTTGAGGGATGCAGAGGCAGTCAAATGTTCTGGACTATCTACAGACAAGAATGAAACAGTACTAGGTGGCACACAGAAGGTGAACTGCACTGAAAGGTATTTTACAGATTCGTCACAAAGGAATGGCTAGCTCCCTGCCAGGCAGAGGATGATTTTTCAGGGCTACTGATTTGGTCCAATAACTATATTTCAGAAAGCTCTATGTACATTGCACAGTAATCCAGAGATATGGAGCAAGTCTGCTTTTACTACAAAAGCACCTGGCATTAATGTGAGCAAATTTTTAGTTAGTTAGAAGCACGTGTCAGACAGAGGTGCCAGCAGTACATTAATAGGGGGTCCATTGTGCAAGGATCTGGATTAGGGTACACATCTTTGGAAAAATTATGTAAAAGGTACACAGTGGAATCCATAATGACAATAGTTTAAAATACACTTCAGCTTGGACATATGACAAAATGTGGTAAAGAAATAAAAAAAAACAAGGAAATCAGTCAAAGGGTGAGGCTAAATATCCATATCAACAAAACAACAGCATATCACACAAGAGAAGGTTTTCTGAAGGGATTTCACTCAAAGCACTGACATTTGCTGAACGTAAGGCTTTTCTTACAGGACAGGGCAATTGCCCTCTGCACCACAATAAATGAGAAAACCTTTACATCCCCTGAATTTAAACATACCTACTCTGAAACTGTACTACAGTGGAGAAAAGAAAAAAACTCCATTATCACTGAAAGTGTTTTTGGCAAAATTACTTTGCAGGATCTGCACTCTCATAATCTGCTGTCAATCAATTTTACAGGATACTGAGGCTAGTCAAGTCTGAATGTCTGAAAAGCATATAGAGAGAATGACGCTAGGTAAACCAACCCACAAGGAAGACGCAAAGGTGAATAAGAGAATAAAATTAAAGTGAGGGAAAAGTTACTGATGCACAACACTAAAGGTGCATAGAAATAACATGAGTGTTTTAAATAGAGCAAGTGAAAGAGGATCATGTAAATGGCACAGTAAAAAGTGCAAGCACATAAAACTTAGCTGTACATAATTTGAGTGAGAGAAAGATCACAGGAGACAGTGACAGGAAAAAGAACTGTGGTGCTAACGTCTAAGAAGTTAACTGTTAAGCACAGACGCAGACCTAAAGAGGAGAGGTAAAAAAACCACTAATGAACAGAAACGGAGGAAATGAAATTGGCAGGTGGAAGACAAATTGTTTCCATAATCCCCTGGACCTTTTAAACTCCATTTTGCACTAAGTGAAAGGAGTGCAGGGAGATAGAGGGAGAGAAGAGAAGGGAAGGGAACTGCACTGTTAGTATGCTGAAATCATCATTTATTTAAGGAAAGACTCATGCAAATAAACTGGAAAAAAAAAAAAAACAGATCAACGGGGAACATATTCATGCTTTTCATGGCTGCACTGCAAAAATAGCTGACTGATTAATATGCTCTATACATAAAATCAGCAACTTTTCAATTTTTAAATCCATGTCAACACACACACACATACACACATATTATATATATATATATATATATATATATATATATATATATATATATATACACATATACATATACATATATATACACATATACATATACATATATATACACATATACATATACATACACATATATATATATATATATATATATATATATATATATATATATAATGTATGTATGTATGTGTGGGTGTTTTTTTTTTTTTTTTTTGCTCACCAGTCTGGAGTTGAGTAATGCTGCAAGTTGTTTTTAACTGCTAATGCTAGAAACATCCAACATGGTTAGAAATTCTTCTGGAAAATAATGTTATCTCAATAATACTTCAGCTGAATAAAATGATGCTCAAATTACAAAACTGAGGTGTTTGGCTGCATAACTGCATTCTCTACAGGTATGTTATAAACCGTAGTAAAATACACATAAAAAACTAAACTTTCACTTATGTGTTGCAGAACAGAAAGATATTAGTAGTAATATACAGTCTACACCTTTCCAAGTATGATTTGCATTCTATAATCCATACGAATACATATACAGCACTTCAGAACATGTGACTGAACAAAGCCGCATACTAAAAATCAGGACAAAAGTAGTTCTGGTTTTGCCAACATTAGAGAGACAAACTTTCTTCAGGCAGACAGCAAATGATGCATTGTCGGAGATGCTAGGTGGGCAGACTGGTTTGACAAGGGAGATGATTTTTCTGAGCTGTGACACACAGAATCAGGATTACCCAGGCATGGTAAGACCTTGCTGTGTCTAATAACGGTGACTGCCAAAAAAGCAATTACTAGAAAATGGAAAAAAAAATCTAAACCAACTATACTAGAAGTAGTGAATATAGTAACAGACAAAGCATCTGACTTGAAAAGGGTATGAGCAAACTACATAGGAAAAAATGGGAATTGTGGTAACAATACATACAAGGGAGGAATGAGTTTTAAAAGGCGACAGGACTTAAATGAGCCATGCAATGTTTGACTGAGAATTGGGTAGATTAAAAGTGATATATAATGTTTGCAACTGGGAGTGTGTTAGTATGGTGTATGATGTAAAATGCATGCAACTAGGATTGTGTCTGTGTGGTTTGTTTTCATTTATATAAATATATGACAGCCTGTGTAACAAGTGATGGTTTAATATAGAAGCTTCTTGAAAGGCAGGAACTGAATAATTTATGAAACGTTGCTTAGTTTATATGACATATAGCAATATATGTGAAGTATAACGCTTGTTATATTAATTGTAGTGCATTACTTTTAATGAATGTAAATTTGCCTATGTCACAAGTTATAATTCAATCAAGGTGTTTGAAAAAAATATTAGACAAATATATGAGTAATTCTAAATCTAGCTATGTGGTAAGAAGTTCTCCTGTGGGACCTGATAAGACTGATGCCCTGGGTTTCTTTCCCAGGCTGCAGATTCAACCCTTTTCCAAACTACAAAAAGCGATGCCCCCAGTCCCTTTCCAATTCTGAATCAAGTGACAGAATTCTACATAAGCAGGTTATACAGCAGCAGGCAGAGTGACGGAAAATGATGGTTCTTGCAGATGGACCTACATTTACAAATCCAGTATTATGCAAGTTCCCTTAACTTTCATGTTAAATATCAAACAGGTTAGTTTGTGGGAATTGATGGGATAAAATCTCGAGCTTACTCATGGATAGCTACACCTTACCAGAATGTATTCTTGATTACTGCAGGTAAAGAAGATAGTCAGACACCCTTCATAAGGGATTCCAGCAACAACCTGCTTACCAGCCCACAGGACATCGAAGGCAGATGGAAGGAGTATTTCCAGCAGCTTCTGAATGAAGAAAACCCCACAGAAGCTGTACTGCCCCAGAAACAGCCTACAACGAGAGTAGAAGAGGAGCCCAGCTTAGAAGTAGTAAGAGCAGCACTAAGGAAAATGAAGTCAGGGAAAGCAACAGGCTCACATGAGGTCAGAGCAGATATGATAAAGATGCTGGGTGAGCTAGGGGAGAAATGGCTCCTGAGGGCACTAATTGCAGTGCGGAGAGAAAGGCGTATTCCAGATGACTGGAGAATACGCATACTCGTGCCAGTGTACAAGAACAAAGGGGACATCCACAACTGTGGGCAGTACAGAGGCATCAAACTCCTACCACATTGCATGAAAGTTCTGGAGAGGGTGATAGATAAACGGATACGCAGAATAGTAGAATGTAAGATGGGAGATGAACAGTTCGGATTCAGATCAGGATGCAGCACAATTGACCCGATGTTTGCTTTGAGACAGACACTTGAGAAGAAACTAGAGAAGAGGAGAGAGTCAAACTGGGCTTTCCTAGACTTGGAGAAAGCATATGGCAAGGTCCCAAGAAAGCTGATCTGGGCAGTACTACGGTGGTTTGAAGTCCCAGAAACATTGGTAGAATTAGTACAGGCTATGTACAATGACCCAGTGACTCAAGTACGAACAGTGTTTGGCCTCACTGAGGGGTTCCCAGTGGGAGTGGGTGTACACCAGGGTTCAGCTCTGAGCCCACTGCTGTTCATACTAGTAATGGACTACATCAGCGAACAGGTTGGAGGGGACAGATCAACAAAGCTGCTGTATGCAGACGATGTGGCAGTACAGGCAGACTCTGAGCTAGAACTTCAGCAAAGGATAGGAGAATGGAATGCAAATCTGAAGGCACATGGGATGAAACTAAGCACAGATAAGACAGTGATAATGGCAGCAGATTGGGGAAATCAGAAGAAGCTGAGAATAGACAGATGGGAAGATAGTGGAACAGGTAAACAGCTTCAAGTATCTGGGAGGGGTGGTTGAGGAGAAGGGTAGTCTGAATGAAGAGGTCAAAGCTAGAATCAGAGGGGCTGCAGCCAACTGGCATAGAGAATCAGGTGTAGTCTATGACAGAAGAATGTCAAAGAAGCTGAAAGGTAAGGTGTACAAGACAGTGGTGCGATTAGTACTACTGTATGGTACAGAAACCTGGACAGTAAAGGCAGAATAGTTGAAGAAGCTAGAGGTGATGGAAATGAAGTGCCTGAGAAAGGTGGTAGGATGCACACTGCAGAACAGGCGAAGAAATGAGGACATAAGAGCAGAAGCCAAAGTAGCTCCAATTGCAGAAAAGATCAAAGAAAACAGATTACGATGGTATGGGCACATGTGTAGAAAAGCAGAAGACAATCTGGTGAGGGAGATTTGGGACAGACAGGAAGAAGATAAGAGGAAGCGAGGGCATCCAGCAAAGAGGTGGATGGATTGTGTGAAAGAAGATCTGCGACAGTCAGGCATGAGTGTGGCACTGAATCGAGAGAGTTGGCAACAGTTAATATGATACCCTGACCCCACGTAAATGGGAATAAATGGGAAAAAGGGGATGATTATGATGATTCTTGATTACTGCATACCTGATCAAAGGTGTGCACTTAGAAATGATGTCCAGCTTACAGTATTTTGCAAAATGTGTTCTTTGAAACCAAACAACTGCAGCAACAAATGTCTGAATTAGCATTTATAAAAAAAATTATAACGGTAGAGACAGCTCTGGCACATGGGCTTTTGGTGAAGAATGTCAGGTCCAAATTAGTACAGAATAAAAACTACAGCTACCATTTTTGCATACCTGAACATGTTTTAGCAAAATTATTAAGTGAAATTAAATTTAGGAGCAGGGGAAGGAAAAAAATTCAGGGTGACTAGGTTAAATAGTTAAAAGCTACCACACCCAGGTGAATGCAAAACACAGAAAACGCTATGTAAAAAAATGGATGCGAGTGACAGGCAAGGCAGCAATGCAGCACAGTTGGCCATGCAAAGAAGAATACGCCAAAACAGGGCAAATGTGTGCACACCTTGCAAGAACTGGAAAGCAGGTTTTTTTTTCCTTTTTTGGTTGGAATTAATACATAGACGATATTTGACAATTAAATATTAATACATCTAAATAGATCACAGAGCGGTCAGATAAGAACAGATTTAAAAAAAAAGTACATAGATGCTACAGTGATACAAGAAAGTAGAAGTCTGCGGGTCTATATTAAAATCACGAAAGCTTACAACTGTCAATACCACTACATTGACACATAAATGAAGTACAACAAGAGTGAAATACATAATCAGCGAAAATTAGAACGCCGAACGTATTTCGTCAAACAGCAGCGTCATACAGGTAAGGAAAACCTAACTAAACAAACTTAAATAAACACACTTTTGCAGGGGGGGGCAAGCCCCCCTGCACCCCCCCATGTGGGGGGATGCGCCCCCCCACACACCCCCTACTTTAATATACCAACTCCGAGATTGCACTACAGTGGGGAAAAGGATACATTTCCTCATCCCCACGATCACCCTGCTGGCCAAGGAAATACGTTCGGCATTCTAATTTTCGCCAATTACATATTTCACTCTTGTTGTACTTCGATGTTTGTTTATCGATGTAGTGGTATTTGCGGTTGTAAGCTTTCGTGATTTTAAGATAGACCCAAGTCTGCTGGCAAGGAAGAATTAATTCACTGCATCTGGACACATTGGACACCAAGCAGGCAAGTGGGAAATCACAAGACTGAGGAAATACTACAGACATGCACGCACATGTGTATATACACAATATGCACACACCTACATATATATATATATATATATATATGTATACATACGCACGCACACACTGCAGCACGTAGACTAGGGCTACAGAAGTGGTTATACATTTCAGTAATATGTAGGCAAACATGGGAAGTATGCGGTGACTTCTTAAAACCAATGACATTATGTAAATACACAAAGGCAAGACTATTACGCAATGGTAGATCAAGAATTGATAATATGGTGAAAAGAATTATCCAATGCGAGATGCATAATTTTTAGGAATAAGCAAATGTACAAGCAGAAACTGTTGCTAATGTAAATACCAGCTAAAAGTAAAACAATTTTCTCAGGCTATTATGACTTTATGGCATTAATAATCCATAAAATGAGCTTTGCAACTATGAATTAAAACCACTTGTATGTCAAAAAGGAGTGACACAGAAAACTTAAGAGGTAAGAAATTCACAGATTTATAGACCATGAACAATAAAAAAAATTTGGGCGGCTGCGGTGGTGCAGCGGTTAGCGTTGCCATCTCACAGCAAGAGGTTCTCCGGTTCGATCCTCTGCTGGGGTGCCTTCTGGGTGGAGTCTGCATGTCTTCCCTGTGGTCGCGTAGGTTTCCTCCCACATTCCAATGACCTCCTGTAGTTGGCTTGGACACACTAAATTGGTGTGTGTGTGTGTGTGTCTGTCTGTCACCTGTGGAAGGCTGGGCGCCGGACTGGCAACTCAACACTGTAAAACTCCACTGCCAATCATCAGTGGACAGGTGATCCGCTGTGGCGACCCCTAACCGGAAAAAGCTGAAAGAGGAAGAAGAAAAAAATATATTGTGCAAAAAAGAAGATTATGTCCAACTTGCAGGAAGCTGCTCAGGTGTAAAGTACAAGCTGTATTAGGGGAGCTGTGGTACAAAATTGTTGTCATTTGTACAACTTCGCTGTCAAAAAGGGGTGAAATGGGAAAGACAACTTCCAAAAGGTTAAGAAATGGGATAGAAGAGAAAAATGTATATGTGAATCTGTACATGTATGTGACCACACAAGCAAAAAGGTTTATCTCAAATTCTTGTCAATACTGTCACGCATACGTATATATCTAACACATGTAGAACAGAAATATAAAATACATACACACACACACAGGTACCATACTATATATATTAATTACATATATGTATATAGTATGTACATACACACACACACAGTTACATATACTTTTAACTTACATTCACTCATGCATATATGTGCCAATACATCAAAAACATATGTACGTATATTATAAAGTGTGCCTGAAAAAAGAAGAAACATCTAGCTAGCTAATAGGATTCGACAAAATATGTTCACATTAAAACAAGTCCCTTCCCAATAAATAACTGCAAATCAGATTATATCACATTTCATGTCACAAAAACTTAAATACATATGCCTTTAGCTTGGAGATGTGCGTTCTTTAACACTGTCATTTTTTCCACTTGCCTACTTAATGGGCAATCAATATTCTGTAAAATGCAGTCACACTGATTATAAAGAAATTACCACCACATAACCATTGATGTGCAAGTCCTTTGGCAAGTACCTTTATAGGACCCTTGAGATTTAGACATATAGCAGAGTTAAGAGAGGACGAAGAAATGATTTTGAAATTTTGATTAGACCGTTTCCTTGCAAAATTGTATGTATGTATGTGTGTGTGTGTGTGTGTGTGTGTGTGTGTGTGTGTGTGTGTGTGTGTGTGTGTATATATAACTAACTACCTTGATTATAGCAAGCTCAGATGATCATAAGCCTAGTACTTATTATACAGCAGGAACTTCTTATTGTAACATTTGTTAATGTCTGTTATGTACTTCACAGATAAAGATTCTAGTTGTCTACTGATGTACTATGTTCTTCATCTGTAAGTATGTTGTAAGTAATTGCTATGTTAAATTGTTAATCGCTATGTAATCCAATGTAACTACTGTCTGTTTATTTTAACTGTGGAGCTTTTCTCCCAGGGCCTCAGCTGAAAATGGACCTACGTCCAGTTGGACAATCCTGGTCAACAAATGTAAATAAATATTATATATATATATATATATATATATATATATATATATATATATATATATAAACATATACACATATATATATATATATATATTTATATACACACACACAGATATATATGTGTGTGTTGATATATATATATATCATTCTAAACATATATGTATATATATATATTTATTTATTTATTTTATTTACACATTTTACACATATATGGATATATATATATATATATATATATATATATATATATATATATCTCTATCTCAACACATACACACACAAAACTATAAATAAATAAAATCTTCTGCCCACTTCACATTCCATGGAAAAGGTTATTCAGTCTACAATATAACTGCATTTAATTTTACCAATCTGTATTAACAGCAGGAAAAGCAGACAATCAAGATGAAGCACCAGCATACTGGTACACCCATATCCATACAAATAAAGGTTCATAAAACGATGCACATTTCGAAGGAATGGCCACTGCAACTCTTTTGCAATCACTATTTCGCCCTCTTCAGTCTACTGCACAAGGTTACATTTTGCGATGCTGCTCGTTATCCAAGGTCATGCCCTACTCTTCATTTAGTACAATAAAACACTCCCTGAAATGTGTCACTCACAGCAATCACAAAGGTGTGCACAAATGTGCATGCATTTGCCCAGCAATGGGAACATGCTGCACAATACTAGAAGGAACATACATGGAAAATAAGAATTTCTTAAATTTCTATGTATGCATATGGCCACAAAACATACTGTAAGCTGCTCTTTAAGCACTGCTGTAGCACTATTTGCTAATCTTGACATATCCTAGCTGCTGGAATCCTCGTCACAGACTTTGTGAAACACTGCAAATGTTTGTGAAAACGATACTTGCCACTAAGACCATCTCTTGATGACCTTGTCCTATTGAACACCAATGAGAACATCAAAGACAGTCTTACTGGAATACAACAATAAGATTATCTACTTACGTTTTCTTCATCTGTATCTTCTCTGCATGGCGCTGCTTGTGGTATAATTTAGCCTTCAGACCAATCAGCGTCTTGGCCTTCCTGGAGCGATCATGAGCCTCACGCCCTTCCTTCTTTCTTTTTTTCTCATGATAGTCCAAGCGATAACCATATCGCTTACGATGTAACTCAATATAATCGTTCTGGGGCTACAAACAAAACAAGAGATAGTTAAATGTCTGAGTAAAATGCAGTCTTTAACTAAAAAAGCACAAATCAAAGTACACCGGCACTTATAAAAAAAAATAAATAAATAAAAATCACTGTACAATACTCTTACTTACATCTACCACCCATTTGCTAATAATACGCTATGTGACAGGAAAATTGGGAAGAATATGGCTCAGAAAATGATCAGTACAAGATGCAGCACTGAAGAATATGGCAACAACCAGGGGTTTTCCTTAAAAAAACCCCATACAATTGTTTTAATAATTCCTCAACACAAGAAAGACGTATACAAGAATTCTGCTTGTATGCCGAAGGCAAACAACAGTGTAAAAGCAGGGTCTTCAACTGATCTACAAGTCTATGATGGTTAACATTTCATCTAAAACACAAAAAGGTTTTGCTGCATGTGCTTTGTGTTCTTCAGAAATCAGTTCAGTTTAGCTCCTCCTTACCCTCTCCCCCTCTGTTTATGAATCTGTAGCCCTCCATCAATATTCAACCTGTTTTTCCATTTTGCACATGGAGTCGGGGTGTCACTTCAGCAGTGACAATCATCTCGAGCCAAGGTTTACACCTCCAGGTGGCTAGCCCTGCCGAGGTACTTCATTCGTACCATACACTAGCACACACAACCAATTTAGTGTGTCAAATCCACCTACTACATGTCTTTGGAATGTGGGAGGAAACTGTCACAGGGAGGACATGTAGACTCTGCACAGAAGGCACCCCAGCCAATGACTGAACTGGACTTGCTGAGGTACTGCATTCGTAAAACACATACAGACACACACACACACACACAGCCAATTTAGAGTGTCCAATCCACCTACTGCACGTTTTTGGAATGTGGGAGGAAACTGTAGGATCCAGAGGAAACCCACATGACTGCAAGGAGGACATGTAGACTCCACACATAAGGCACCCCAGCCGATGACTGAACTGGAGAGCCTCTTGCTGTGAGGTGACAACTCTAACCGCTGCACTACTGCAGCCACCCCACCATGTTTATCGATCTGTATATACCTACTTTAAGAGCCCCAACTTCACAAACCTCATGTTCTGCCCACTTACTATAGTTCACAGATGTGATTCAAATAAACTTTTAGTTTTGACACTACAAAATTTTTAAAAACATCCAAAAATACTAAATCTCCACTCATGACTGTCGCCAGAAACTAGATATTGCAAAAATGAAAGAATCAACTTTCAAAATAAAATTGGTTGACAGAAGTGCCAGAACTTTCAGAAGAATGCTGGCAAAGTGATGACAGACAGGAACTATTTATCACATATAATTTTCAAATTACACAAAGGCATTACTTTGATCCAAGTGTGAAAGATAAACCATTAGACTGCAGGCTAATGTGAATGATATCAAATAAATCTTCTGGGACCTGGCATACTAATTTTTCACTCTGTTACATTTTAAGCAACATGACTTTAAAATGGTAGCTGTTCACACTATTAATTGTAGAACATTTTCAAAACAAGTAGGCATGTTTAGTATAGCAAAAAGCTCAACAGTTTTGGAAATTCTGGGGTAGGGTCAGTCATCTTGGTAGCCATTAGGGTGATATGCTCAGTCTCTGGCCCAACTTGAACCCTGGTGGTGATGTGTTTGTGTATTGACAAGAGACTTGCCCCTCTGTCTGGGCATGTGTGCTCCCCCATATCTTCTGTTAAGGGCCAAATTTACCAGCTTGAGAAGTCATTTTCTTATCAGCTCTCTGCATCATGACGAGCCTCTGCTCTCCAGCCCAGGTTCTGTCATTAAAACAGCAGTGAGAATCAAGTGGAAACTACTTCCACCCCTCCAGGATGGGAGCATCTATCCTCCCTGCCTGTAATGTTAGAACTCCCAACAGCCCAGACTGTAGTCAATCATGATGCCTCTGTATGTGCTGCTTTTAATTAAATTGCTACAGTTCCCCTTTTAACAGATCTGTTACAAATGTGTTTACTATAAAACACTCTTCTTTTAGTAGTTCAAAAGTTTTTCATACAAATTACAGAATTCTGTTAACTTTTTCTTGCTACATACCTCAGTTTATGCCATCTCCAATCTAACCACCCTTGGCAAACATTTCTTGGAAAAAAAATCATACGTAAACATATTACCTATCACCTACAAAAAATCCACCTGCTCTCCATCAAACAGGATAGATTCTGGGCTGGTAGGAGCACATGAACTGCTCTATGGACCCTGAACTGACAACATCTTAACTAATATGGATAAAGGAAATCTTATTGGATTCTCTGTTCACTGACTTAACCAGTGCCTTTGACATGGTCAACCACTCAATTCTACTTCTCCATCTGCAAGTCACTGGAGTCAGTCCTGATGCCATGCATGGCTCAAAGACTTTCTATCCAATCACTCATAGGCTAGGACCTAATATTTCTAGCAATTCCCTCATTCACTCTGGAGTCTCATAGGACTCCACTCTTTAGTCTCAATTTTCAGCAACAAACCTTGGTTCATATGTGTATACCAGTCTAATGAACAGTGGGGCCTTACTAAGCCTACACAAGTATGTGCCTTAGAGGTTATTTTAAGGCATTTGTGTAAGCGATGCAAAGTTTACAGGCTAACTCTGTCCATTACAGACTTTGCTGCACTTATCACTACTTTATGCAGAATATGATCATCTGCAAGTCTGATCCTTCGCATCACAGGACTAAAACTCAACTTCAGAAGGACTTTCTGCTACAGCACTGGCTAAACTCCAATAAACTACTACTCGGTGCAAAAAAGCACATGTTATTTGGCAACCAAAAAAAGGTTATCCAAATACTTTCAATTCTTTAATATCCACAATTGTGATATTCCATTGAAACCAGGACATCCTTTAGATATTTGGGGATCTGGCTAGCCCAATCACTAAAACTTCCATGAGCACATAGAAAAGATGAGAGTCAAGATAAACAGTCCACTCTTCTGCACCAACATAATGTCTCAGCTCCTCTCATATCCAGCAAGGGCTGCTACAGGAAAGGGCACTCTTCTCATTCAACTTGAGCTTGAGCTCCCCTTGTTTGCACTGGTCTCTGTCAGAAATATTTCCACCCTTCAAACCCTCTCCAATAAAATATGTTGATTCATAGCTAACTCACCATAGAATGAACACTACTGCCTTCTTATTCAAAGGCTAAATGGCTTCCAGTACAGGCCAGATCAAATTTTCTTCTTGGTTCCTTGGTCTTCAGAACACTCAAACCAGACATCCTCTCCCCTCTTTTTTCCAAACTTTTTACTGCTACTTAAATAGCAACCTAAGGAGCCAAGCCATATCTGGTCCTTCCAAATAAACTGCACTCCATTAGCCATTGGTTCTCTGTACTAGCCCCAAAACTAAGGTAGTCACTTCCTCCTAATTTAACTGATCCCACAAAGTACTCAGTGTTCCAGCCACAATTCAAACAAAACATACTAAGACAGTTTGAATGCAACTATTCATTTAATGGATGTCACAAACAGTTATCTCCAACTGTATAGCACATTTACCTCCCATACACCAGATCCAAGTCATTAACTCACTCATACTAAACTATGATTCAGCTTACCATACCATTACTGCTCTAAACCCACTGCACACAATATAAGCCCCTCTTTCATCTTGTAGGTTTTCTCTCCCCATTAATCATACTACTCTTGCTACTGCTATCCACATATCCAGCATTTCTACGTCCTCTACTTTAACTCTATTCTCCTTTTTCTGTTTCAAATGTGTGACTATACATATATATATATATATATATATATATATATATATATATATATATATATATATTTTTTTTTTTCAGATCTTCTATGTTTTTATAGATTAATAAGTACTAGGCGAGATGCCCTTGCTGGACATTTTAAGGCTAGCCAGTTTCCCTTTTTATGCTTGAAATAATCCATCCCATTTGGTTATAGACTGACATTACTCATCCCATGGTCAATAACTGTATATTATCCCTAAAGATAACAAATGGGATCATAACATAGATAATTTGAGGAGACCCATGCATGGGATAAAGCATTTAGGAGGTGCCTCTGTGGGATACATTTTCTGTTTTCCAATCTATAGATCTAAGTTGTGCTTCAATATGAACAGGGATGAAATTTGTTTTATGCGGATGGGGAGTCTGTTTCAAAATAGCGGTATCCTAGGTGAGATATACCGGTCTCTCCCAACCATTATGTTGATATTGCAGGAGAGAGAGAGCATTTCTGATGCCATCTGACTTGGTGATATGCAGTAAATCCATCAGTAATGGGTCACTGGATAACTTGTATGCACACACAGGTCACCTCTTAGCAGTCTGTAGGACACTGAGTATAGTTATAAGGCTTTGAGTTGGTCCATGTAAGGCATGCTGTTTAGCCATTGTATCCTTTTAGTAAGGCATCTTGATTGGCATTCCAGTTGCATGCGTCTCGACAGATACATGCCAAAGAGGGCATTATATTAGATGATTAGCCTAATGAGGGCTGAGTAAAGGGGGACAATGACACCCCTAGATCTAGAGATAATCCCTTTGCTTATAAGCTGTGTGACACAGAAGGACTCTCTTACGACGGACACATGTTGGTCGAAAGTTTAGGTCACTGCCCATTAAACTTTCCAAATCTTGAACAACTGAGTCAACTGTTAGGGGTGCATTGTCAATGCAGTAGTTCCAAGGGGTAAATGACTTCCCAAAGGATACAATAATGCACATTCTGTCATTTAATTTCAGTCCACGATTTCAGCATCAGTTATTTACTTGGGACAAACCTTTTTGCAGGATGGCCAAGTCATTTGGAGATTGAATGACTGCTTCTAGTTTGCAGACATCTGCAAACTTAGTCAGCCAGAGCCCTTTGCTATTGGCTTTCATTTCACAAAAGTAGATGCCAAGCAGGAGAGGTTGCAGCACAGAACTATGGGGGGACTCCACTTGAGATGAGTCTCTTTGTGGAGATGATATCAAATCAAAATAGGGGAAGTTATGCGCCCTATCTGCGTGACGACTGGAAATCCTGCTGGTGACAGGGGGTTATTCCCAGTTTATTTAGCTTTTCATGCGACTAAGGAATTGTGCCAAAAGCTTTGGCCTGGTTGAGGTATGTTGTGTGTCCTGCTTTGCTTCATCCATTGCTTTGGTGACCTTTTTTAAGAAAAAAAAAACACCATGTATAACAATTTCCTAGGCATACACTTACTTATCCATATACTTCCTGCTTTATACTACTATTGCATTTAAATAATGTAGACTTATGTGTTTACTTATGTACGCAAGTATTTCTTAACCGGGGTAGAGCACTGAACCAAGTGGACTACTTTCAGACTTGGGTTCAAAAATAAACAAACAATATCCTTGGTATTCTAAACAGTTCTACAAAATGTGGATGCACCAATACTGTTGCAATCAGTTCCAAAATTGCAAATGATTTGCTGTACAGCCCAGGTCATACTTGAAAACGGTCTGCAAACTAGTGTTCTGGTTAATAAATGGTAAATAAACTTTCAGCTATCAATGTCCCCATTTAAGGATGCTGCCAGCATAGACCTCAATTTCCAGCTTTGTGGTGCAGACAGATAAATCCTTAACAGACTCAAATAAACTGGGATTGCTTAGATAACCTGTAATAAGGCAGTAGGTGGGGAAGACTGGTAGAACTGCAGTAACTGGCCAGTGCACATTTAACCATCCTGCCAGCAGAAATGGCAGCTCTTTTTATTCCAACTAGTGGAGGTTGGGTGCCCTAGTAAGTGCAGTGAAAATGGCTATGAAAACACACACATCACAGGGGATGCACGGAATTACAGATGCTGATGGGACCTGCATGAGACTTGCACTGTGGGCTTTCACTCATTCAGGCTGTTGTGGTGGGTATGCTAAGAACAGAGAAGGAAATTAGGAGAGCCAATATGTTTTTTTCCTCTCACATTCACTCTGGGTGTAGTTTTCAAAACCACTCTTGGTCTGCTCCTACACCTACAACTTAAAGGTAAGGATTTTGCCAAAAATCTGGGCTCCATGTAAAGAAATAAAGATTACAGAAATAACAGCATGATGCGATCAAGATTATCTGACTTACGCAATGCAAAAGAGACAGTTTTTCATAATGTAGTGAAACTGTGCAGGAGGGGGAATTTAAAATTCAGACTGTTTTTAATCTAGCCTGCTTCACACTGAAGCTCCCTGGGGAAGCAGTCATAATTTATCTTCCTGACAATGCA